>NC_081407.1:547083982-547306249 GCF_030272615.1 Cryptomeria japonica | reverse complement strand
CTCTCTCCCTCTCTCTCCCTCTCCCCTCTCCTCTCCCCTCTCTCTCCCTCTCCCCTCTCCTCTCCCTCTCTTTCCTCTCCCTCTCTCTCCCTCTCCCACCCCCCCTCCTCTCTCTCTCTCTCTCTCTCTCTCTCTCTCTCTCTCTCTCTCTCTCTCTCTCTCTCTCTCTCTCTCTCTCCCTTCCCTCCCCCCTCTTCTCTCCCTCTCTCCCTCCCTCTACCTCTCCCTTCCCCCCATGTTCTCTCCCTCTCTCCCTCTCTCTCCCTCTCCCCTCTCCTCTCCCCCTCTCTCCCTCTCTCCCCCTCTCCCCTCTCCTCTCCTTCTCTCTCCCTTCCCCCCCCTCTTCTCTCCCTCTCTCCCTCTCCCTTCCTCCATACCCCTTCCATAACTTTTTAAAGGCTTATTAGCGCGTACGTGGTACTTTTTACTCATAAGCGCATATGTGGTACTTATTACTCATAAGCCGAGAATACTATTGGGCTTGCCAACATTTTATGGCCTAGCAGCGCGTATGCGGTTATCAATGTAGCGTGTACGCGGTTTATAAACATAGTTTTAGTTGCCCAAGAGCCTCAACGGCCTCAAAAGAAGTTTTTGAGGTCGTTGAAGGCCCCACTGGAACTGTGTCTGCACTTCTATCACTGTTATATACATAAAAGTAAGTGAATTTTTTGTTTTTTGCATGATTTCAAATGATTGAATTGTTGTTTTTATTAGTTTTTTGTTTTTGCATGGTTTCAAATGATTAAATTGTGATTGTTTAATAGTTTGATTCCATAAAATAGTGATAAGATGCATACTTATGGTTATTTATTTATTTTTGAACTTTTCTTTACATATATATGTAATATGATTCTATTTAGGTCAACCGATCTCAACCATGGGAAAGAACAAGCGAGGAACAATGGAACAACGAGAGGCTCAAAAGGAAAGACAAAGGCAACGTATGAAGAAATTGTGTGACATAAGAACAATGGGAGAAGAAGGTATGTCAACCTCAACATCTCAATTCAATTTACCAAACGAATATAATGCACCTAATGCAATTGAAGAAGAAACATTTGATAATTTACCGTTTGAACCTAATGCAATTGAAGAAGAAACATTTGATAATTTACTGTTTGAACCTAATGCAATTGAAGAAGATACCACATTGAATAATCAATTAAATGATGAACATATTACACCTTCTCTACTTGATGAATTGAATGTACATAATGCACCGATGTTAACACCTCCTAGAATCATTCGTAGGAAACCAAAGTATCTAATTAACATTGATGAGAATATATTGAAGTCAATGCCCAATAAAATGAATGAACGAACTTGTAGGAGAATGGTTAAAAGAATATGACAAAACTATTTTAAAAACTTAAATCAAACCACAAGATGTCAATTAATTATTCAAATGATTAAAAATTTGAAGTTTAGAGAGATAATGAAAATTCTAGGCCTAAGATCATCTGAAAGTAACAGTGAAAGAACTATTGTTAGAAATCTATTTGATGCATATCAATCTATTGGTTCAAAATCACGTAGTAAAGATTCTAATGCTACTCGACGTGTCATTACATCAACCATAATGAGCAAGAAAATAAAAAAAGATCGTTTGATAAGCAAAACAAGTAAGTCATTGAACGTTAGTAGAACAACATTAAGTAAAGCATTAAAGAGGCGAGAACAAATAGAGGAACCTAACAATAATTCTCTTTGGGCATTCTCGGGTAGACTACCACGCAAAGACAAGGTTGTTGTAGATGCACTAAAAACATTAATTGAAATTTTTTGGCATGACAACACAAGAGTATCACCCAACCAAAGAGATGTTGTTAGAAGGTGAATTGGGTCTAAAAATCGTGAGCCACATGCGAAACACTATTTGGATATGGCTCAAACTAAATTTTATGAAAGATTCCTTCAAAAGTTTCCTCAAATAAAAATTTCTCAAAGATTTTTTGAAATGGCAAAACCTTTTTATATTAAGAGTAATCATGTATGCACCACGTGTTGTTGTAGGATGCATATTGGATTTTCCATGCATTATGATATTTTTCGTCATATTTGTTCTACTTTGCACACTAACGATGTTTTGCAGGAATGTAACATACAAGCACCTCCTAAGTCGGCAAGAGAATTTATTTCAAGTGTGTTATGTAATAGACATGATGGTTGCATTTATTATAAGATGCCTTGTTTGGAAGGTTCTTGTGCTATATGTGGTGGTTTGCAATGTTTACCAAGATGCATACATTTGGAGAGCACACATTAAATTGGTACGAAACTAGTTTCTTTTGGAAAATACAAGACAATCACATATGGAGTTAAAGATGGAAAAGATTTGAAGAGATGTGAGCTAGTGAAAAATGATATATGTGTAGCTCAATTTATGAAAATGTTTCAAGAGAAACTAGTTTATGAGTACATAATGCATACACATAGAGCTCGATGGTTAGATGAGCAATTCAAGTTGTGTAAGGACACATTTCCTCTTGGCACCATTGTCTCTATTGTTGATTTCGCTGAAAATTATACTCTACAACCTCATAATGAAGTGCAATCCATGTATTATCACTCTACACAAGTTTCTATTTTTGTACACATAACATTCATGCATGCAGATGATAGCATAGAGGAGGATAGAAAGGTTGTAAGAGAGTATCACTTCTACATAAGTGATGATCATACTCATTCATCGGAGTTTGTACAAGGATGCTTTAAATTTTTCTATGATAGTTTAAGGGAAAGGAACATACGATACAACTGACACTTAATATGGTCAGATAATTGCACCGCACAATTCAAGAATGCAAGGATGTTTTATTGGTTGACAAGGATGCATGTGACAAGCGGTGTAAAACATTTTGGGAATTTCACTAAGGCTGGACATGGTAAGGGAGAGCACGATGGTGCAGGAGCATGTGTGAAAAGAGCCCTAGCCAGGGAAGAATTGAAGTATGAAGGTGGTGCTGAGTTGGTAGATGCAGAAACAATTGTGTAATGGTGTAAGTCTACGATAGGTCCAGGTAATCCAGTTACGCCATTGGTTCGTAGATATTTTTGGTTGATTACTGAATCTAACATTGAAAACTATCTAGATTGTTGTACAGTTGCAGGATCGAGTAACATGCACTCATTTATGAGTTCAAATTCAAGTTCACTGGTAATTTATACGAGACAGATGGTATGTTTTTGCTCTTCATGCATGTATTGTTTGTGGGAAGAATGTGAATCAGAAGAGTGGGTTGACAAATGGTCTTGTAGACCGTTGGTTCCCATTGATTCATATCAAATTCCCAAAGCACTACAATTGAGCCAGATGGAGACATCAGTGGATTTTGACCATGTATCTGACCTAGTGGATTCAGGTGATTTTTTGAGTTAATTTTTTTGCAAGTATTCTTTTTGGTTCATTTTGTTGTACATCATACATTATTTTTGGTATTAATTAACACTTTATAAAATGCAGGTCATGTGTATGCAGTTGTTGCAGAAGAGAACAATGAAGAAGGAACATATTACTATTTGTGTCGTTGTGTTGAGCCTAAAAGAAAATTGACAACCACAATCATTGATGGAGAGGGTATTGAGTACCCAATAGGGTCTGTTGTCGTGACAGGAACATGGCTTCGGAGATACCCTATCAAGAATTCTGATGTTTGGTTGTTCGAGGACTTTGAAACACACAGACATATTCTTCATTTCTCTAACCTTGTTGTTGCAACAAATATTCATTTGATGAAGTATCGTGGTAGACCTCATAACAAGATTTTATGGAAAGTTTGTGAATCTGACCATGAGGCAATACTTGACACAAAACGAGTTAGAGCCGATCCTGAAGGCTCACTTGATTGATTCTACAGTTCAGAGTAGAATGATTTTGAGAATTTTGTATAAATCGTTGACGAATTGTTCTATATTCGTTTTTTGTATATATAAATGCCCATGAGCTGATTTTTACATGTTTAGGGGCATAATTTTGTATATTTAAGTGGCAATGAGCTGATTTGTACATATGTACATGCCAAATTTTGTATATTAAAATGGCGATGAGCTGAATTACACATATTGTAATGCCAAATTTTGTATAAAAGCCCATGAGATGATTTGTATATTAAAATGGCGATGAGCTGAATAACATATATTGTAATGCCAAATTTTGTATAAAAGCCCATGAGATTATTTGTAAGACAATTTTTTGTATAATCAAATAGCCAAGAGTTGATTTGAATAATATGTGACAATGTTTTGTGACTATTTTGTGTGTCAATGTTTTGTGACTATGTTTTGAGTATATGTGATGTGTCCCTGGTCAATCATGAGCATTCTTGATTCTTGTATAATCATGGATAATTATTTGAGTCATTATCGGGTCATAGGGGTGATAGATTGAGACTAGATACAATTTGAGCAAAAAGTGTCATTGTTGTCAAAAAAATTGTCAAAAAAGTTGTCAAGCAACTTCTACATTGTGTCGGTAGGGTATGACTCTCGACGTTCTGGTGCTTTGGGATGCATGACAGGGGCATGCCTAGCATAAACATGCCCACCCGGACGCACTTGCGACGTCAGTTTGTGCACACGAGGAACATAATCAATTCTAGCCAATCTTGCAACTTTTCCTTGCAAGCAACTGACGGTTTTTTGAGCAGGCAAAAAAATGCTACTAATTGAAAATGGCTTCGAGTCATCAAAAACCAAGATAGGCCATTGTAGAGGAGCCTCACACGACCCCACAAGATCAAGAAGATCGATTGTATGTGTCGTGGATTGGAAGAAACAGTCCGTCAAAGTTTGACAATTTTTTGGACTTAGGGCACTTGAGAGATCTTACCGGTAGGGTATGACTCTCGATGTTCTGGTGCTTTGGGATGCATGACAGGGGCATGCCTAGTGTAAACATGCCCACCCGAATGCACTCGCGATGTTGGTTTGTGCACATGAGGAACATAATCAATTCTAGCCAATCTTGCAACTTTTCCTTGCAAGCAACTGACGGTTTTTTGAGTAGGCAAAAAAATGCTACTAATTGAAAATGGCTTCGAGTCATCAAAAACTGAGATAGGCCATTGTAGAGGAGCCTCACATGACCACATAGGATCAAGCAGATTGACCGTATGTGTCGTGGATTGGAAGAAACAGTCCGTCAAATTTTGACAATTTTTTGGACTTAGGGCACTTGAGAGATCTCACCAGTAGGTTATGACTCTCGACGTTCTGGTGCTTTGGGATGCATGACAGGGACATGCCTAGTGTAAACATGCCCAACCAGACGTGCTCGTGATGTTGGTTTGTGCACACGAGGAACAAAATCAATTCTAGCCAATCTTACAACTTTTCCTTGCAAGCAATTGATGATTTTTTGAGTAGGCGAAAAAATGCTACTAATTGAAAATGGCTTCGAGTCATCAAAAACTGAGATAGGCCATTGTAGAGGAGCCTCACACGACCCCACAGGATCAAACAGATTGATCGTATGTATCATGGATTGGAAGAAACAGTCCGTCAAATTTTGACAATTTTTTGGACTTAGGGCACTTGAGAGATCTCACCGGTAGGGTATGACTCTCGACACTCTGGTGCATTGGGATGCACAACAGGGGCATTCCTAGCGTAAAAATGCCCACCCAGACATGCTCGTGATGTTAGTTTGTGCACACAAGGAACAGAATCAATTCTAGCCAATCTTGCAACTTTTCCTTGCAAGCAACTGCCGGTTTTTTGAGCAGGCGAAAAAATGCTACTAATTGAAAATGGCTTCGAGTCGTTAAAAACTGAGATAGGACATTGTAGAGGAGCCTCACATGACCCCACGGGATCAAACAGATCAACCGTATGTGTGGTGGATTGGAAGAAACAGTCCGTCAAATTTTGACAATTTTTTAGACTCAGGGCACTTGAGAGATCTCATCGGTAGGGTATGACTCTCGACGTTCTGGTGCTTTGGGATGCATGAAAGGGGCATGCCTAGCATAAAAATTACCACCCAGACACGCTCGCGATGTTGGTTTGTGCACACGAGGAATAAAATTTGACCATTACAAGCGTGAGGGTCCTCTCGCACCAAACACATTGTTGTTTAAATTCATATTGTCGATTTTTGTTGTTTATATTCATATTGTTAATTACATATGCAATTATTCATTTAAATTTATAAAAGGGCAGCCACCAAATACAATGAATACACAATAATGAACTGAATACAAGGAGTTTTGTACGATTAATTCAACATTTTAGAAATTTTATCATCATATTCCACGATTACAATGCTTTATATCATATATTTTTGTTGTTTATATTCATATTGTTGATTACATATACAAATATTCATTAAATTTATAAAAGGACAACCACAAAATACAACGAATGCAAAATAATGAACTCATTACACATTTATTGGATCGAATATCGATATTTATATATATAAAAAAAGGCATGTCTGCCAAGTCAATACAAGTATTACAAAAATGTGGCATATGCCATGTCCAAATCGATATACAATAAAAATGTAGAATATATCTACATGAATTGGTCATTCTATGACCAAAACTAACACTATATGATCCTAAACTTCTGGTGGATCATCAAAATCAAGCCTCTTCGACGCAGTACGTGGCTCTGTAGATGGCTGCAAAACCACAATTCAAAAGCCAAGTTAGAATTCTTTTGTAGAAAATAGTTCACAATTGACATCATAACTATGCATTTAACTTTAATTCCTTTGCAATTGAAATGTAGATTACCTCATCGGCTGATCTAGGAGCTAATGTCTTCGCTCTCCTCTCCTTGTCACTCTTAGGAGTTTTCTTGAAGACATACTTAAATGGATCCACGTTATGGCCGTACCACGAAAAAGTCTATTGTAGATTAAATGTACAATTAATACAATGTACTAACATAAATATATCAAAAACACTTAAAAGCTATAATATAGAGAACAATGACGTACCTGTGCCTCAGATGCTTCTCCAATGGACTGAGGATGGCTCACCATCGATGTAGAAACGGTCGCTATTACCTATACAAAAAATGTACAAAGATTAAATACAATTAATATAATGATAAGTATTGAAGGTTGAAAACAATTAATTTTACATATCAAACAAAAGTGTACCGGATCCTGATATGCTTCTCCAATGCAAGGAGGAGGGTTCATCATTGATGAAATAGGTATGGATATTTGCTGTATGAAAAAAATATAAGATTATAATATATCACAAGTTCACATGTACGCATGCATATAATCATGAAATCAAGAAAATAAAGTAGAGATACATACCTCCGCCCTCTCTTGATTCACGGGCGAATCAGGTGCATTCAACATATCCACAAAGCTCAATGGCCGATGTACATGTAAAATAGACAAAAAACACTAATCAATCTACAAACCCCAACTAATACTTGATTTCAACATTTTCAAACAATTGTACAACTAAAAATGTGTTCAATTACCTTCTTCACACGTTTTGGCGTCTTGAGGTATTCTTTTTCTTCGGACGAGCCCTAGACGCGGAGGGGGTGCCCTAAAAACAGAAAATTAACATGAGATATTAGTACAGATAATAAATTAAACATGATTTTAAAAATCTAAAATGAAATGACTTGCATATTCCATCAAAACAATACATAAAAAGAGTTGTACAAAATATGATACTGTATAGCCTTGTAGGCCAAAATCGATCGCCGACAACGTGATGTCATCAATCTGGGACATTTCGTCCCCTGTCAACACCTACAAACTAGAAATTGGACCAAGCATTAAAGATAGTTAGTATATCTTGTATTTTTTTGAATTCAAAGTGTACTATTCTATTTTAACATGTTACAAAATTTATACCTCAGGCATCGAAGTTGCAGCTGTGGTAACTGGGGGAGGTGTATGGGATACCGCTGCTGCATCCTGAAATGCATATTATTTGTCTCAATTTAAATCGATGTATAAATGAAAATTCATTTATGTAATTACAAAATTAAAGTAACTGATAAATAAAATGTTATGAATTCAAATCAACACACCCGTGTCTATGGCTCATGGGCAAACACCATGTCCATCAACTCATCTGTCAGCGTGACATCCTCAACCGTGTGAGCCTGACATCTACAACTACAAATTGTGCATAGATGATATGAGTATCCATCTACACCGGCTGCATCATCTATCCCCGAGCAACTGACACACATATGCTCGATGGGCTCTCTGTCGCCCTCTAACGGCTCATCATCCAATACAATAGGGTGTGCTAATGATGTCCCATGCTGGATGATGGCACCAGTCAATGCTGTGGCTGCTTGAAGAGTCTGTAGCTCCATCGACTCTTTTAGCTCTAATGGGACAGCCTAATGCACCTTGGGTTTGGGTGCTAGGGGGCGGCGACTCTCCGCGGCTAATCGCCTACGGGCTCCAGGTCTATATTGGGCAGAGCCACCACCTCTACCATGAAACTCTCTCATGTCAAAATAATTTGGGCGCACATTGAGCACAAACTCACAATATATTTTTCTCAAAAAATATAATGTCACCTCATAATTATTACAAGGTGGATCGTCAAAGACCATCCACCACCTCTGCCAAAAAAGATTCTTCATCTGCACATTGGTACACCAATGTATGGGAAACCTCTTTGCATTAGGATGTAATGACTGACCAGTTTTGGGGTCAACAAAAAGGGCACATATCTGTTGTTTAGAAATTTTTTTGTTTTTAACTCCATCGTATGATAGCCCATTGGCATAGAATTGACGACACCTATCCCTAAAGCTTCCTCATTTGGTAATTTCCGTGGAAACAACTATGGCACCACTAGCTAATGTTTCTAGGCTAGTGGTGAGGGATTGATGATGGTCAAGTTCAGAAGTTTTCAATTTTACAATCAGTCTATTGATTTTGGATGTATTTTGCCCTAACTGATTAATTAATTCTTCCCGTGTTTCGGCTGTGTGGTCAAAAGGAGGAATTGGGGGTTGTTCTTGTGTGTTTTCAGGAGGTGCATTTGGTTGTTCTTGTGGGTTTTTAGGAGGTGCATTTGGTTGTTCTTGTTTTGGATTAGAAGAATCTGGTTTTTGAAACAAAAAATGAAAAAACCTAATCAAAATTAATGAAATTAAATTCAAAATGTAAAACAAATTGCATAAACCAAAAAGAAAGACCAAAAAAAACAAAAACTAACCTTGATCCATAGCCTGAGGACAAATTTCGCACCCCGTTCATGGTTTAGATTAGAAAATGGGAAAAAAAGAAAGTAAAAAATGCGCTTTTCGGGTAAATGAGGACCCAGTTTTTTTTAAAAACTTTTTTCATCAGGCACCGCGTACGCGGTTTTACTAGGATTATTAGCACGTACGCGCTCATTTTCCTATAAGCAGCACGTACACGCTAATTTTCCTAGGCGTAGCGCGTACATGCTCAGTTTCCTAAGCTCAGCGCGTACGCGCTACTTTTTCTAGGCTTGGGAAGAACAAACCTAAGCGCGTACGCGAGAATTTGAAATTTTAAAACCAAGTACGCGCTGCCTGTTTTTCCAAGTTTTTTTTGGGTGGTGTCCACTTTTCTGACCACCATCTTTGTGCACACGCCCTTTTATTTATTTTCATCATGACCTGTATCTTTAGAATTATCCCTCACTTATCCTTAGAGGGGCATCAAATTTTATCTTCTAGACATATTTTTTTTTATAGTGTGGATGTTATCCCTCTAATCATATACCTACACCATACATGACACACGTCCATTGGTCCAATGCCATATATCACCTCATCATAATATGCACCTATATTGAACCTTACCCCCAAAAAATCTTCTATAATATCTCATCTCACAAATGCAACCATTTAATCTTGTATGGTTGTGACTACTTCATCCATCTTAGGCCAAAATCTTCTACCATTTTTGTGCACATAAAATTATCCATACTCATTATTCCTTGTTCTATATTCATAATCTCCATCCTAAACGATTTACAATAAATAATTACATCTAAAATTTGATTAAAGTTTAATATCATATTTTATTAAAATCACAAATAATTATATATATAATTTCTAAGATTTATATTTATAACTAATTAATTTATAATTTAAAATTAATTAGATTATTTTTTAATATTGAAGATAGTTTACGCTTTGTCAATATGAAAGTGAGGTATATGTTCAAGAGGATTACTAAATATAGAATTTAGTTTTCCAATAATTCAGAGGGAGAATTTTATTTAATTTTGCTTTAAAGAAAATTTATATTATGTATTTTTTGGGAGTTTGAATAATTTTTAAGAAGTGTGGATGGAAATTTGCATCTGGGAGGCCTACTACTCTACTTAGAAGGGTGACATAATCCCTTGCATCCATATGTAGGTAGGCTTGGTGAATAATCTTCATCTTCTCCAATTGATTATATTTCTTGGACTTCTCAAGCAAATGCTCATTGATATAGACCATTGGCTTCTTCTCCTCTACATAATATTGTTACTTGCGAGTGATTATCGCCTTAGCATATGTATTGTGTTTACGAATGTGGAAGACAACTTTAATTGCATCAGGAGAGATATCTAAAATTATATCTCCTAATGGACTATAAACCCTCCTCTCATTTGAATTATAGTTTGTTGCACACACCATGACTAGGTCTACAGACTATAAAGAAATAAGAACTCCAATTGCTTTCTATTGAAATCATTGCAGGACTAAGAGGAGGGGATGAGTCAGTCTAGATGATTTCTTTTCAAATCTATATAAATATTAACCTTCTACTATAATTTCAAAGAATGAAAGCACAAAGCATATTCAACACATGAACACTAGATTCACGTGGAAAACCCTATG
Source organism: Cryptomeria japonica (assembly GCF_030272615.1). Classification (NCBI taxonomy): domain Eukaryota; kingdom Viridiplantae; phylum Streptophyta; class Pinopsida; order Cupressales; family Cupressaceae; genus Cryptomeria; species Cryptomeria japonica. The sequence continues at coordinate 547,295,437 of NC_081407.1, read as the reverse complement.
AGGAAAAAACCACACTGAGAATCACACTCATAATATACTAAAGTTGATTACAAGTTTTTAGGCTTACTACCAAGGAAAAATATGCACCTAATCAAATTGCAATGCTAATGATTACAACCAACCTTAGTGCAAGATATAAAGAAATTTGCAGAATTGAGGTGCACTATCTTAGGGCAAGATATAGAAGTCTACCAACAAACTCATTGTCCATTGATAGACAAGAGAAATAACTAAAACAAAAATGAAATCTGATCACAAATACTATCTCTAATCATTGTCACTATGAAGATTTAACTATCAAGGCACTTCTCAATTAACTTTTGCACTTAACCAACCCAAAATCTACTTGAATATTATCCCCGTCCACTTCACAATGATTCACGCTCATTCCATTTCTCAATACTTACAACCATACATTCTTATATACAAATTTTCTCATCAAAACCCTCAATTAGGTTGGCCAAGATAGAATAAGAAATATTACAAAAATTACACCATTCAGACCTAAAACAATCACTTCAATCCTATCCAAGATATAAAGAGGAGCCAAACATATCATAATAAATTCATTCAAGTAGATATCAACGAACTGCACATGCTACAACAATATCCAAGATCGACACCAAAATAAACATGTAGAAATATCATGAAACAAACCAATCAGTCAATCCAAAAGCATCTTCTAATGCAAATTACTAAGTGTGGATCACCACACGCTATGATGAGATCCATATCAATAATCTTAATCATCCCCTATAGCATATCTGGACCAAAAGAGTATAATCAAAACAAGATAGATCAACTAGAACAACTAAGAGTCAACATAATAGAGCATGTCAAGCACATACAAACATAAGTAACTTGTGGATCAAAACCAACACTTCAAAGATATAATAGAATACTGCACAATCCAAAATAACATGTCCTCCAAACCCCAACCCTTAAATCCTCATATCCAAAATCCACTAGGTAATTTTTGGAATAGGCTGATAGACAACATTACTATCAAAAAATAACAATAAGTATCTTCATCATTTGAGAAATCAGAGGACCTACACACCTAATAGTACATCATTCATAGTAGATAAACATTATATCCAAATCTACACATCATGATCTTCATAATCCGAAAGGATGCAAAACATTCTTCCACTGCAACATTAAACACTATTTCCTGCATTTTGAAACTTCTTCTGTTGTAACCTCCTGAAACCAACTTATGTATGCATAACATTAGTACTAGGAAACATGATAACATCTAAACATCTAGTCTTGGATCATATGCATTACTAAACACTTGCAATAAAAAACATACAACAACTAGGAATGACATATAAGACTAATATATGTGACAACACTATGCATCAACAACCAGCATCTCCAAGTTTCCATACATCCCTATCATAACTAAATATTTGTTGCATACTTACACAAACTGATTACATGGAAAACCAAAAAAGGTTCCATTTTTCTACACATAGGACATAAATACTCTTTCTTGCATATTAAAGCTTACTCAACATAGATATCAAATAACATATCAGTTCTCTTTTTCATACTGAAACATCCACAACTATAGATGTTAGGAAATCCAACAACACCATTAGACAGAGCATCAACATGTAAACATAAACAACAACATCTACACTAATATTTTTGAACCATGTAGTCTACAGGATAGATCATCAACTAAGGCACTAGATAAATGATCAACAACTAAAGAATCGAAAAAACACATTAACCGATCATTGGAAAAATCATCAACTAAACATTAGACAACTCATCAAATCATCAAATAAACATTAGACAACTTATCAAATCATCAACTAAACATCATTAGACCAACAACTGAAGCACATCAACTGGATCTAGACAACTAGTCAATCACTAGATAGGTAGACCATATTCAACATCTGTGAAATTGATTAACTACATCAATTGATTATAACAAACACCAGACAAGTTTGACATCAATGATAATACAATAGAGTATTATTTAGGTTTCCAACACTTGCACCAACCCTAGGTCGGGGGTCAAGGATTAAAATTGATTCCTCAAATAAGAAGGGGAATCTGTAATCCGCGAACCCTGCAAGATTGAAACAAGGGTAGGAAAAGAACAAAAAGGAAATAGAAAGGGTACAAAAGAGGGAAAAAACAAGTAAAGAAGAAAAAGACAACAAGGAAAGGGATAAAAAAGAGGAGGAAGGAAAAGAAAACAAAAGACAAAAAAAAATAAGGCCAAGCTAAAAGAAAAAGGGGGTCTCTATTTTCTCAAGAGATAAAACAGGGCATGAGTTGTGGAGGCACAACACCAATGAATATATTTCAAATATAGTATATGAGTGAGAGACACTATGCATCCATCCCTATCAAACCATTCTACATATTTTATAGCTATGTAGGGGTGGAGAAAAAGTTTCTATTGTTCAACATCCAACACCCCATATGAGGACATGAATATAACTTTCAATTGTCACTATTAGAATCAAAGACAAAAAGAAATAAAATATGCCTATTGACTTTCTTAGTGGATGATTCTAATGATAAGATACATGCCATAAGTTAAAATTACTTCTAATGAAGAAGAATTTGAGAATAAAAAAAGAAAAGAAACATTAAGATGATTATCAAATAAAATATATTAGCAATACTCACAAGATAAACCCACTAACTCAATTGAGGAAGGTAGCACTGAAATAAGTTTGTTCTTAGTAATATGAAAGGATAAATTTTGCACATTATTTTACAATCCAAAATGACTAGGTAAACCTTAGCATTTGACAAGTCTTAGGGAAGTGAAAGTAGAAAACTTACTTTAATTATCATTCACTATTGTTACCATAGTCTCCCCTATAAATCTAGAAAATCATAAGGTTGATAGCTACAAGAGTGGATATTCAAAGACCAAAACTATGTGAAAGATGATAATACTTAGCTCTTGGAACAATGTTGAAGATACTCTAATTTAGGCACTGATATTATCACCTCTCATTTTGCCTCAATTTTTTTGTTTCTTCCTCTCAAACCACTTCACACTTTCACGATTTTCTAGCTATCCTTATACATAAAGATCACCATCATCTCCTTTGCCACTAAATTCATTTCTCCCAAAAGAGATTGCAAACTTCTCATCACCCATTCTTTGCCTAATGTTTTCATTCTTTCCTCTTTAAGTTTCTTCCTGCATTGAATGAAATTTGTCTATCCTTTAGTCTTGAAGTATATCCATAGCTTGTTTGTGAGCTTTCCTTCAAACAAAATATTGATGGATGTCATCAAATGTTGTGGAGTGTACCTTTACTTCTGCCAATTAATTTTTCTCAAAATATCATAAACCATTTTTAATGAATCTAGTTTTGAGAATATCCTACCTACCAAGGTAGTTTCTATACCCCTCTACCCTTTTTAGGTTCCAACTATTGTCCATGCTTACTCCTCCCACTTGCCTTCTTCCACAATTGTCTATGTATATCTCCTTACTTATTATGCCAATATCACACATTATTTTTTAAAACAATTAAAGCATACATACTGGATAGCTAAGGGGAAGGATGCCATGTCTTATTAATGGCATGACAACCCCCCTTTTCTCTTGTGCTATCACTAGTTAATGTGAATTATAGGAGATCATCCAACTTTCCTCTCCCTTTATTGTACATTCATTTCTTTTTATTATTTTATTTTAATTAATATTTGGTCCACATAATGCCCAAGTTAAAGGGGCTTAATGTAGGATGTGACAAGACCAATGACTTCTTCTTTTTTACTGACAATCAAACTTTATAACAAATGTGATAAGATCAAAAGCACACAAAAGAAAGAAGGTAATATAAGAATACAATTGATGTACTAAATATAAAAGTAAACTACTTTCTTAAATCTAAAAATGATTAAAAATAATATCCTAAATTGGTGCATAAGCAACCAAGTTGCAAGAAAAATTATAAACATGAGTAAAGTTGAATCTTCATCTAAAAGGAGAGCATGATTGAGGGTGGTGGGTGGGGGTGGTGAGATGTTGTACAATGAAGGTGAACAATATGAAGATGCAATGGTAGTTAGTATCATAATGGGTTATAGTCAAGGAAATTTTCTAGGCATTTCAAAGTCATCATCTATATCAAAAATGAAAAGAGGCTGTGAGAAAGATGAAGATGCAATTCAAGTCAGAGTCATAGGTAGTCATGGTCAAGAAAATCACATGCAATAAAGTGTTCAAATCTTATATCTATATTCAGTCAATTTAGAAATTAAAATTTCAAAGAACTCATACAAACAAATGACTTTTCACGAGGAGAGAATTTGAAGATGATGATGAGGAAGGTGATAAATATTGAAATACAAAATGACGGTGGTTCTAAAGAAGAAAATGAAGACGAGAAGCATGGCTTGCTCTTTGTATATGAGAACATAATCATAAAAAATATTTGTCCAACTTTTTTATGTATATTGAAAGGTCCATCTAAATTTTTATTTATATAGTATATACCCAAGTGAATTAATAATGAAAGGAATTCCTCAATTTATAATTTTTTTTGAACAATGAATAAGATATGCAATTATTTATGAGCAAGAAAATGTTCTTGCTGAATCTATTTTAGAAAAACTTTTTGGTTGAATCTATTTTGAATACATTAATACCAATAAACATTTGAGTAAACCAAGTTTGGGATCTTGAATAGACATTCTGAGTGGTCCTTATCCTCAAAACCATCACTATATGAATAAACTAATATATCTTATGTTACAAGTGAAAGCTATCTTATCCTTAAGATCCTAAACATTGTACTACGATTCTTTTGATTTCCAATTAGTTAGATCGCATAAACATGTTACAATGACAACTAATTTTATATGGTTTTTTAAAAACCAATCATAAAGTGTGATAGAACTTTGGAATTTCAATCGATCATAAATCCGGATTGATGATATTGAATAAAAAATTTAGATATTTAAGATTTTCAAAACTTGTTTTTGGTGCTCCATGAACCTAAGATGACATCCTCAGCCCATTTTGTTATTATCCTGCAATCAGGACGTTCCATGAAGACATATTTCTTTGAGGCATTTTGTCAAACAGTTCACGTGCCTTGTTGAAGCTAAGACATTTTGCATACATGACTACCAGGGGAGTTGCAACTACAACATATGATAGAGTTACTCTTTCATTTATGCGGTGATGGATGTCCATACCCTGTTCTAAAGCTCCCATTTTCACACGGGCTGGGACGATACTGGAAAAGGTTTACGCCCGCCAATCGCATTTGGTTGAGATTTTTAGAATCCTATTCAACAAATGCATCTTGTGCATATCCTGGATGATACCACATTTCTTTGAGGCGTCTGGTCAAACAGTCCATTCACCGTGTCTATGTTTCCACATTTTGCATACATGTCTACCAAAGTATTTCCAGCTGCTTTGATGGATACCGATACCCTGTTCCAAAACTCCCATTTCAGCAGAGGCAAGTAGTATGAAAACCTAGAAAATAAAATTGATTAAAATTGATTGGTATGAAAACCTGTTGCATCAACTGCATCGTGAGGATACCCATGTCTTCTATCTGCTGCAAAACCCATTTGCATAAAGCAAGTAGGGATGTAAATCTTTGCAACTGGTAAAAATATTTCATGATAGCCGCAAGACAAATGGGAGTACCCGCTTTATTTAAAGCGAAAATGCGATGTTCAAATTCAAAGTTAATGTCAACTCTTATTTGGATGGGACAGGCGTTAGGGGATGGAAGCTAGTCGAAATAAATGGTGGAAACAAGAAAATCCGTAAAGGGAAATGTTCTGAACGAGAAATCTCTGTTGAGTGGGCCCGACCACCTAAGCGGTCAATGCTTAGAGTGTGCCGGTTAAGCCCGGCCACCTTCACTCCGGTTAATAACAAGTTAACGGAAAGGCCTTTGCTATAGTTTCTTGGAACTAATAATAATAGCCATCACAATAATTACCCACTATTATAAATATTAGTGATAACATATATCATATATTAGATACTTTGCCACCTTGTATTTTCTTCATTTGAATAAAACATGTCTTAGATTTTTGTCCTTTCCAAGTTAAGTAGATTGGGGTTGATTTTGGAATGTTCTTGTCATTTTTCAATCCTACTGCTGCTTAGTTTTTACTTCTCATTTTAGAGGTAGAAGGGGGAGCAATTGTATTATTAGTTTCTATGATGGAATGGTTATTAACTAATAGATGTAGTATTATTACAATCATTTGGTAATTTTTAGTTTAATTAATGATTAAAAAATTGTTTGGATCAATCAGAATATAGTATTTTTCTATCTTATTATGAAATTTATTTTTTTGTATAGTGTAAATGCATATTTCTTAAGTTTTTAAATTGTGAAATTTTATTGGCCAAAACAATTAACTCTTTATAAGCAGATTTCATGGATCCACTACTAATATATAATAAATTAGGCATTTTTTTTTGGTATTTTTGCATCATTTTTTTATTGGTAAATATTGTATATTTTATTAATAATTAGTAGAATATAAAAATTACATCCTTATAATGATTGTTCAAGTCAAAAAACTGAACCCATATATCAATAATAAGGCACATATGAGAAACAAAAGAGTCCCATCAATAGCAACCCCAACCACCCAAACCCAACCCTTAAATTTACAAAATTTACAAAATTACACTCCCATGATAATCAACTTGACACCTACTGTAGTGAACAAAACTTACAATGAGACAATCAAAAAAATTGTTGCTACCACCATGCAGAATCCACTCACAGAGGAACCAAAAGCAACCACCCTTTACTATCCTACATTGGATGTTGCCCTTGGAAGAGTCGCAATCTCCTCCTACCCTCAATTCGATGTCTCTCCAGTCGTCACCTCTGTCCTCAACCTCTTGGAGTTCTCAAACCTTGGTGGTTGCCCTTATTTACGCTTCATCTCCTTGTTCTCTAGACCCTTGTTTTGTAACTCAAATTCCACCTCCCACCAGTGAGCTCTAGCTTCCCTTGCTCTAAGGAAGTCTTTGATTCCACTTAGTCGAATTTGGTTCACAACCCAACGCACTTCCTTACCTTTTATCTGCACCCTAGAAGTTGAACAACCACAGAAGAGGAATGAATTCTCCCACATGAATCCAATCACCACCCAGAGCAACAAAGCCTTCCCTCAGCCTTGCGATAGCAATTATGGATGCCAAACCCCAATACCATTCTTCCCACACATATTAATTCACCAACCAATGGGCATCTTCATTGGTACCCAATTCAAGACACCAAGCCAAGAACATAGAAGTGATGTCTACATTTGTCCTATGCCTATACATCGCATTCAAAAACTTGTCGTCTAAAATAATTACCACCTCGTGGAGGAATTAAGGGTCTACAAACTTGAAAACATGTTTGAGGAATTCTTCCAAAACCTTACCCCAAAAATCCACCATTGGCTTGAGCATTTATAGGGAAAAGTTAGCCTACATCTTCGATACCACCCACACCACACTACAACCACCAATGGAAAGGTTGGAGTAGAAGAAAGATTTGCCCACCTTGACACAATTAATCAAGATAGGCTTAGAAATGGGTGCAGACAACTAATCCTACCTATTTAGCCTAACTTCCCAAGCACACCATACTACGATCAGGACAACCTGCTAAATGTGGTCACTAAATCTCTATAGACATTCTTGGCATACCATCCTTTTCAGCTACCACCTCACCAAGTTCTCTCCTTCAGAGATTTTTCCAGATTTCATCATCCACCTCATGCTTTAAATCCATTGCCAACTTGGAAAATTCATCTTCTACCATGTTTCCCTCCCTTGGCACGTGTGAATTTTTAAAAATTTTAAACATCAAGAGCAAGAGTTTAGTTGCCTTCACCAACATATCCAATTCTCTAAATCACCCCTAATTAGTGCATTTGTGATGATTTGTGAATCCCCCTCCAAGTGAACTAGGGGGATCGACATTTTCTTAGCCAATTTCACCACCAAGAATGATGCTTTATCTTCTGCTTCATTATCTGTGACTATACTAAGTTTTTGCATACTCTATGCCAAAGTGTTCCCCATGCAGTCACGAGCAATGCAAGCAACACCCAATGGTCACAGATTCTCCTTAGAAGCACCATCAAAGTTAATTTTCATCCAAACTTGTTTAGGAGCTTTCCACTCTTGCAGAATATTGCTCGATGAAGATGGATTAACCCAAAGTGACACATTAACAAGCCTTTTTTGCATCATTTTTTTATTTTTTTGTAAATTGCATTTTAAATTTTAAAAGCCCACTATTCCAAAATAATTGTGCACTATATGCACGTGTAAATCATAATTTAATATTTGAAACTTCTTTAATATTTGAAACTCCACGAACTAGCATACACACTCTCTCTGTTGTCATTGTCGCCACTTCTTTCCTCTTTTGTTTCACCACTCCAATCATCAAATGCATAGCTATATTATTTCCTTTTTGTTCTTTCTCTTAAACCATTTAGAAACCTATTCTCTTGGCTTATGTGCTTGCACAAGTTCAATCCTCTACCTATATTTGTTTGCATTTTTTATTGCTCTTATTTCTATTATGACTATTTCATTTTCTTGATTTCAATAAATAATTTCAAAGCTTTACTATAGAGAATTGTTACATATTTTTTGCTCACATGCCAAAAACATATTCACATAAGTGTTTAGGTCCTTTAGGGAGTAAGTTTTAAAAAAGATCAAATGAAAAAATATTATATCACTTATCTTTTAAAACTTTCTCTATTTGAAAATTTGAGCTTTCATTTTAAATCAAGGTTCAATAGTTCCTCCAAAGGCTTTGATGTTTTCAAATAAAGATCATGAAAAGTTGGAGGGAATTAAAATCATGTAAAAAAAGGCCTCTTTCCATGTTACATGCAAACTAAAAAAGTTTGAAGATGTATGTAACATGTTTGTTGCAAAGCTTGCTCATGCAGCATGAAGAGATTAGGGTTTGAGTGAAGTCAGAGTTATCTTACAAGGAAAAAACTCTAGTCTTCTCACAAATTCATCATGGTGGCTAGTGTTGTTCTGGCTTTCTTTCAATGCCTTGATAGACAAATCTGCATGGAAAGAGTTTTTTCACACAAAGTTTATCTAATAAAGAAAGAATTAATGCAATATCACAAGGGTTTCTCACGTGAAAAAGTCCCGATTTAAACTCACACATTACTCTTATGTTGCACACATGCATTTTGGAAGAAGAGAGAGGGAGTGTTCTTGAGTATGAAGTTTCTCTCTCACAGTCATGCATTCAATAGGCTCTAAGAGGTCAACTTCATTCATTAAGTCCTCTCTTTTCATTCATTGGAGTTCAAGTTGCATTTTGAACATGAGGGTTTTTGTCTTCCTTGATTCAAACATTGCTATAAAGATTAATGAATGCATTATTTCATTCTCCAAGTTAAAGAAATATGATAAAGGTTTTTGCCTCATTTAAGGGTCGTAAAAGGATTCTTACAGACATTAGGGTAGATAAAACCTTAAAGAGTCATGAATAGTGGCAATTTGAACATAAGAAGTTGATTTTTTCACCCAAAAGTCTTCTCTCATAGCCAAACTCAAAGCCATGCACCAACATTCAGAGCATTTATGCCCATACAAGATCTAAGAATTGAAGAGATTCTTTGTAATTATATTCATAGAGTATGATATTAATACAACCATAACAAGATTCAAGATCAAAGACAAATAGACAGATGAATGAATATGTCTCAGAATCTTCATAAAGATTTCAGCTAGAAGAGCATTGAACAAAAGAGAAAATCTGTCCACAGACCAAAAAATTCAAGAGCAACCAAGTCATTCACAGAGTTTGTAGGGTATCCATGAACAGAGAGTAGGATCTTGAAGAGTAAGTCCAAACCCAAAGAGAATACACAAAACAGTGAGGATTTACCAATATGATGAAGACCATAGCAGTATATTTGTAGCCATTAAGAAGAAAGCCACATAATAGTGAGCACATTCCATCAATCAAAGAATCACAACCATATGGGAGATATTGAAGCCAAACACAGTTATGGAAGAGAGATTACAAGAATAAGAAAATGAAGGTACTTGGTTGTATATAACAACAATCAATTAAATTATAAACCTTAAACTGAAGCACAACCTAATGAAGAATATAACATGAAAGCACAACAAACATAACACCAATATTTTAACATGGAAAACCTGGAAAGGGAAAAACCATGGTGGGAAACACTACCCACAATCAAATGAATACTCTACAGTAGTATTGTAAATAATTACAATGGGGTTTGCACCTGCAGAAAGTCCAACAACCTAGAGTGCACTTCTCATCACAAAGGGAAGTCTCACTGACTTACAAAATCATCGGACTACAATCCAGAAAACAATGAATTGTGAAAGTAGCATCTACTAATGCCTGATATAGTTTTGGTTAAGCACCGATGTCTACTCTGCAATACAAAACCTTTCCAACCTTCACCTGAATGATATGAATTTATTCATACTTAATCCTTCTTTGATAATACAAACTTAACCAACCATAACCATCGCATGTCCATTTACATGAATAGGTCACCTAGAAATATAGATCAACAACCTTATTAACAAGGTCAGCTAAACCCATAATTACAAAAATTACATCTCATAATACCACTGGACAAATATTATGATATATATTACATAGCATTGACCTAAATCAAGTAACCAAACAATTATATCTGTCTAGGATTCCGCTAAGACCAAAATCCAACACGCTTCACTTGCTGATAGAAACCCTCAGTGAAGGCTTATCCGAATCCAAATAAGACCACCATAATAGCACACCATCAAAACAAAAGACACCAAATGCTTAGGATATGATCAAGAAGAACCAACAACATGAAAGAAACCGATTCCATAAGACGGACCCAAAATCCACTGACCAAGTCACCAAAATCAGCATACCGGTAAAGCTAACCGGGAAGGCTAGAAGCCGGTAAAGCCAAAATCTAGCCAATAAAGGCATAAACCAACCGGTAACTAGAAATAACAAAAGTGATAACCAAACCATGAAACCAACAAAATATAGAAATCATGTAACCATCAGAATAAGCATCCAAAACCCATTCTAGAGGTCTGATCATATCGAATCAAAATCATAGCCAAAACCAAAATGATCACCAATAGTAACCGGGATAGATCCAACCAGAATACAGTGTTGACATCAATGAAAACACTTAAACAAATCCAACATATTTCCAACAATCTCCCCCTTTGGAATTTATGGCAACACTAAATTTGAAAAATATCCAAGTGCCAAGGAATGCCAATAAACTCAAAACACCAAAAGATCTAGCAGTTTTCACATGAATACCTTCTCCCCCTTTGAGATTAATAAAAAATGACAGATACTAAACCAAGAGTACTAAACCAAATAGATGACTACTCCCCCTGAGTAGTAGCACCATCTTCATCAACCCGGATCAGAAAAGTATGTTTGATAAGCTCACTGGATTGATGCATCTCTGCATCACTAAGTCTCTTCCGGAAGGTTGGTAACCCCCAACTGATCTCTAAGATATTGAAAAGTGTCTTCAAGCAATGGTTTCATTAGAATATCTGCAATATGTTCCTTAGTAGGCACATAAACCAATTTGACTTCCTTTGATTCAGCCTTTTCCTTCAAAAAATTATGCCTTATAGAAATGTGTTTTGGTTTGGAATGAAATACCAGATTCTTTGACATATCAATAGCAGTAGTATTATCACATTTAATAATAATAGGCTCATCAAAACTTTGTTAGACAGTTCAGATAACTGGAAGACAACTGAGAGGGGGGGTAATCAGTTGTCACAGATTACAGGAACATTCAACAATTGAATTTTTAATACCGGAACCCAAAACATTAATACCAAAATAATAGATAAACCAATTAAGCATAAACAATAATCACAAAATAAATACCATCCACATGACACCAAGATTTATACGTGGAAATCCTAGTAAAGGGAAAAACCACGGTGGGAAGCCTACCCATAGTCAGATAATACTTTTGCAGTAAGTGTGAGAATTACAATTGAGGGGCAGCACATGCAGGAAGGCCAACAACCTAGAGCACACTGCTCATTACAAAAGGAGCCTCACTGACTACATACAAATCCAAACTACAATCTGGAGAAGTGTTGAACTACAAAAGATAGCATCTCCTATGCCCGAGTACAGTTTTGGTTAAGCTCAATACCGAAGGACTAAATTCTCTTACACCCAATTCAATCTCCAATGATCGACCAACTCCTCTACCTGAATGATATTACATTATTCGCACATTGCATTCCTTGACCATGACCTCTTACATTAACCATGATGATCTACAATGAGATCTTACATCTTATTTATACAAACCCTCAACCATAAACAATCTGGTCGGCCACCAGACAATAAACAAATTACATAATTACAAACCATGTTGGGCTTAGACCAAAACAAATAAGACATCCCAAAAATATAAGAATAGGTCCTATCCACATGTTACATTAATGTCGGTCCATAACTTAGATCAACCGAGACCAAGTATAGGTCCACACGCTTCAACAATGATCTCCAACCGCCAAGTCTTGAACATGATCACCAACAACATCCTAAAACTCCATCAGAAGCTGCACCAACACCACTTATGCAATTCATCAAAGATCTCCACCAAATGCTCTGCCGGTGAAACCCTCACCGGAACCAGAAACCAATCTTCCAAGAAAGAAAGATAGCATCCAATCACCAGACCAAAACCAACTAACCAAATATGAGTATAAGTATCCTGAACAAGCCAATTCCATCACCAGATTATACTGGAGCCTACTGAATCATGTCGGATCCAAGTTAACCAGAAACCACTCATCCTACCGGGACCAAAAGGGTGTCAGTAAAGCATCCAAACAAATAGTGTTGACATCAATGATAAAACATCAATGCAACACATAATCAATTCCACCAAATGGCCAACAATCTCCCCCTTTGGCATTGATGGCAATACTAGATGTGAAAAACATCCCCCTTTGGCATTGATGTCAACACTAGATGTGAAAAACATCTAAGTACCAAGAAATGCCAAACAAGTCTCCCCCAGTAAAAGACAACCAACAATCACCTGCATATAGCTCTGAATAGCTCTGGTTATCATAGTCTCCCCTTGTTGGAATGAAATACCAGATTCTTTGACATATCAATAGCAACAGTATTATCACATTGAATAACAATCGACTCATCATAACTTTGTTAGACAGTTCAAATAACTGGAAGACAACTGAGAGGGGGGTTGAATCATTTGTCACAAATTACAGGAACATTCAACAATTAAAACTTTAATATCAGAACGCAAAACATTAATACCGGAATAGTAGATAAACCAATTAAGCATAAACAATAATGACAGAATAAATACCATCCACATGACACCAAGATTTGTATGTGGAAAACCCAGTAAAGGTAAAAACCACGGTGGGAAGCCTACCCACAGTCAGATAATACTTCTGTAGTAAGTATGTGAATTACAATTGAGGGGCCTGCACATGTAGGAAAGCCAACAGCCTAGAGCACACTACTCATTACAAAAGGAGCCTCACTAACTACATACAAATCTATACTACAATCCGAAGAAGTGTTGAACTGCAAAAGATAGCATCTCCTATGCCTGAGTACAGTTCTGGTTAAGCTCAATACCGGAGGACTAAATCCTCTTACACCCAATTTGATCTCCAATGATCGACCAACTCCTCTTCCTGAATGATATTACATTATTCACACATTACATTCCTTGACCATGACCTCTTACATTAACCATGATGACCTACAATGAGATCTTACATCTTATTTATACAAAACCTCGACCATCAATAATTAGGTCGGCCACCAGACAATAAACTAATTACATAATTACAAACCATGTCGTCCTTAGACCAAAACAAATAATACATCCTGGAAATACAACAATAGGTCCTATCCACATGTTACATTAATGTCGGTCCATAACCTAGATTAACTAGGACCAAGTATAGGTCCACATGCTTTTGCAATGATCTCCAACCTCCAAGTCTCGAACATGATCACCAACAACATCCTGAAACTCCATCAGAAGTTGCACCAACACTACTTATGCAATTCATCAAAGATCTCCACCAAATGCTCTGTCGATGAAACACTCGTCGGAACCAGAAACCAATCTTCTAAGCAAGTAGGATATCATCCAATCACCAGACCAAAACCAACTGACCAACTATGAGTATAAGTATCATGAACAAGCCAATTCCATCACCAGATTATACTGGAGTCTACCGGATCATGATAGATCCAAGTTAACCATAAACCACTCATCCTACCGGGACCAGAAGGGTGTCGGTAAAGCATCCAAACAACTAGTGTTGACATCAATGACAAAAAATTAAATGAAACACATAATCAATTCCACCAAATGGCCAACAAACTTACCCTTATATCCTTTAACATCTGTTTCATTCATAAAATCTGAGTACAATTGGTAGCAGTTGCAACATATTTTGCTTCAGCTATAGACAATGAAGTGGATGATTGTTTCTTACTAAGCCATGAAACCAATTTCTTCCCAAGAAAGAATCTACGTCCAAAAGTGCTCTTTTGGTCATCCACATCTCCTGCCCAATCAGATTTGTATATGCACATAATGTGAAGTCATCATTCTTTGGATACCATAACCCAAAGTATGCTGTACCTGCCAAACATATGAATATCCTCTTGACAACAATATCATGATTTTCTCTAGGATCTGACATAAATCTAGAAGCAATACAAACAACATTTGTCATATCAGGTCTTGTTTGAGTTAGGTACAATAAACCACCAATCATTGATTTGAATATGCTCGGGTTCACCTTAGGTGATTCATCATCCTTTGACAATTTGCAACCGGTTATCATAGGAGTACTGACAGGTTTAGAATTATCAAGTCCAAATTTCTTAAGTAACTACTTCACATACTTAGTTTGACAAATGAAAATACCTTTATCAGTCTGAGTAATCTGCAAACCTATCTCACAAATCATAGACATTTCAAATTCATTCTTCATATCATTAGCAAATTTCTGCATAGACCTTCTTCTCCTCCAAAAATGACATCTTCCACAGAGACTTCAATAATCAATATGTCATCATGCTCAATTTTGTAATATAAGTTACTATCAGCATTACATTTATTGAAACCAAGCTTTGAAAGATACTTATCCAATCTAGCATACCATGCTCTAGGGGCCTGTTTTAGTCCATATAAAGCTTTCTTCAACTTGCAAACCATGTCCTTGTCTTTTGATAAAGAAAATCCATCAGGTTGTTCAATGTAAACTTCCTCTTCAAGATCTCCATTCAGAAAAGCACATTTGACATCCATTTGATATACTTTATAGTTCTTGTGTGCAGCATAAGCAAGAAAAAGTCTTACTGCTTCAATTATAGCAACCAGGGCATAAGTTTCCCCATAATCAATTCCTTCTTCCTGTGAATAACCTTTGCAAACCAATCTAGCCTTGTTCCTCACCACTTGACCTGCCTCATTCAATTTTCTCCTGAAAATCCATTTAGTTCCAATAATGTTCTTGTCGTTAGGTCTAGGTACAAGTTCCCATGTCTTATTATTTTCAATCTGATCTAATTCCTCTTCCATTGCTTTTAACAAATTTTCATCCTTACTTGCTTCAATGAAAGATTCTGGTTCAATTTGAGAAATTAAGCATACCTCTTCAGCAGCTAACCTTCTCCTAGTCATCACACCTTTCCTTTTATCTCCAATAATGTGATCAGATTGATCTAGCTTTATATACCTGGGAGTCTTTAAATTTTCTTGATTTGCTTACTCATTCTGCTATTCCCTTGTCACTGTTGAATTTTCCAATGCTACCAGTGTCACAAGTTCACTGTTTTGAATTGATTCTTGCATTACTGGTTTAGGTCTGATAAATTCGTCCTCCGGTCCATAATCATATGCTCTGATCTCATTACTGCCATGCTCATCCACCTTGACATTTATGCTTTCTAGTATCCTATTCAATATTTTTTATAACATCTATATGCTTTGCCCTTAGTAGAATAACCCAAAAATATTCCTTCATCACTTCTAGGATCAAACTTTTCTAATGCATCATCTCTTCTAATGTAACATTTGCTTCCAAAAATTCTGAAATATGTAACAGTAGGAGTATGACCAAACCATAATTCATAAGGAGTCTTACCAGTATTGTCTTTAATGTGTACTCTGTTGAAAGTGTATACAATGGTATTGACAAAGTCTCTCCAATAGATATCAAGTAATTTAGCTTCAGTCATCATAGTCCTTGCAACATCCAAAATTGTTCTGTTCTTTCTTTCCACAAATCTATTTTGTTGTGGGGTTCTAGGTGCAGAAAGTTGTCTCCTAATACCATTCCTTTCACAAAAGTTGTTGAACTCACTAGATGTAAACTTACCACCATGATCTGATCTTAAGCACTTTATCTTCAGTCCTGTCTCAGTCTCAACCATAGGCTTAAAGATTTTGAATTTTTCAAAAGCTTCATATTTCTCTTTCAAAAATTCCACCCACATCATTCTAGAATAGTCATCAATAAGTAACATAAAATATCTATCACCTTGAAATATTTTAGTCCTTGCTGGTCAACACAAATCAGTATGAATAAGATCAAGAATTTCATTAGATTTATCATGTACACTTCTGAAAGAAGTTCTAACTTACTTACCCATTTGACATTCTCTACATACCGGATTATGAGGTTTAACAATCTTGGGAAAATCTCTGAAAGCCGGTATTGAGCTAATCTTTACTATTGTAATGCCCTACTAGGAAACCCTGAAGGGATAAAACTAAAACACTAGAAAAGAGTGCAAATATTTTTTTTTTAAAACTTTAATAAGTTTAATGGTACATTGAGTTAACATTAAGTTTAGATTGCACAACAGAAGACTTAACACCTAAAGGTTTTCCCAATATGGTTAGCTAGGTTTACCACTAACATAGCTTAACATTAATTAATCCAATTAAGTTGATTAAACTTAAAAACACAATTACACTTAATCAATGATTAATTCATCCAATAGTCTTAAATATAAAAAACATGATTAGGTTAATTCATTAGGAAACTAACCATTACATTACATCTAATATTCAAATGAAACATATGCATTACATTAAATTTTCATACATACATTGTTTGCATCATATTGTAGAAATTACATTGCATTCCAATAATCACTAAGTTAGAAAATCAGATAATGTTTACATCACAATTTACATCTTGCCATGAAGGCATACTATTTAATAACAATTGACCATGAAAGGTCCAAGATATACAAGGAATGATGCATGACAAATGGGATCCAACAAGCTAACAAACACGCAAATCCAAGTGCAACTAGAACACATGTGAAGCCAACTCTAGCAAGAAGGGACGAACACACCTGATGGAAAGAAGCACTACCACCTGACCATGTGGGTCAAAAGGAACCACCCCACTGTGTTAGGAAATAGAAATAAGACCCACTAGAACCCTATAGGTATGCACACACACCCGATCGAAATCATAACATCGAATAAACACACATGAAGTAAAACTCGCAGAACATGACTCCACATCAAAATCAGATGTAACCAACAAGACTACATACTAGTGAGACCATAAGGGAAGAGTGTCATCACATAGCCTAGTATGGTTAACTTGGTAGGATTCCATAGGTCCTAACCCCCATCTTGGGTTACCCTGGTAACCTCTCCCGAACCTCTGGCCCCATCCAAGCCTCATGTGGACCCAAACAATCCTTTCGTGAGGACAAGGTTGTTGGTTTTCCATTCTAGGCCTTCTCACTGCATCTTGAGTCTGTACTAGCACTCAACCATGAGCGAGGCATAATGATCTTACTTAGTGTTTTCATCTACCAAGCCCCCTAATGTATTATTAAGTTATCACTTACTTCAGAATTTTTTTGATGGGTTACCCTACTAACCACTTTGGGTGTGGCCCCCAATCGAAAGCCACTCTCTCTTATGACACTTATCCAAAAAAATTAAACAAACTCCCCAAAACTAAGGTATACACATGAAAGAGTACATGGAGTTGAAAACAATAGAAAACCACTTGGCCAAATCAACCCTCACACAAGGTTAACTAACTAACAAATCCTTGACAAGAAATAATCACAACCATGAAGAGAACCACATGACAATATTTAACAATCTGGCCAAAGACTTGCAGTTTCGAAAATAAATGTGAATATAGTAATTAAACACGCATCTTCGCTAATCTAAATTGACAATAATTTTCCATTTCATTTAACATACTGTTGGCAACTGACACTCTATTGGTTAGGTTTCACTATGTTGTCATTGATGGCAACATGATTTTGGGTTCCAACTTCATATGGTGTACCGAGAGGCACTTCATAGACACTACACCGACATCATAACCGACATGATAGAAGATTTATTTGGTCACTGACAATGTAGGCTGACATGGTATAGTAAAGGTCATTGGTATTAGAGGCCGACACATCTTAGATCCAGCATTGACAACTTGTTTTAATGTTTATTCATTTTTGTTATTTGCCCGACATGTAATCTAATATTGTATATATCTTTGTAAGCCGACTTAAGGCATAAATTTGTATAGGCTATATAGGGGAGATTGATTAGATCATTTTGTAATAAGGAGATAGACATGGTAGTGGATGTAATGTATTGCGAAATATATCAGAGAGATTATGTAATGCCCCGCTAGGAACCCCGAAGGAAAAACCCACAACAAGGGTGAAACAATTTTATTTTTTTTAAGTATAAACATCATAAGTGCATTTACACAACATGCACGATAACACAAGTGGAAGACTTACACCAGAATTCCTTAAGGGTTACCAACAAAGAATAACTTCCACAAAACCATAAATTCCACATATGCATCATAACTCAAAGATCACAAGAAGCCATAAGCAAATAAAGATTCATCATAGAAAGGTTGAAAGGATACAACATAATCTCCACTTATATAAGCATTTACTATCATCATCAAGGAACTGATAAAAAACATCTAAACATAGGATTACATTGCTCTTCCAATACATAGCTTCTCAATAAACATAAAGGATAGATCTCATCCAATTACAAGGTTACATAAGATCAATATTACAATGATACAATGACCACATAGGTCTACAAATACCAATAATCTCCAAAACATGAGATGAAGCATGATTCACGAACCACAGGAACACTTGCGAAGCCAATCCTTGCATGAAGGCACAAATTCGAACATTCGATGGGAAGTGGCACTACCACCCGACCATGTAATTCCCAAATGGAATCACCCCACCATGCTAGGAGATAGCTGAGGACCCTCAAACAAGCATAAACATGACATGGTCGACAAAACAATACGACTCCATGACAACACAATAAGACTCCACAAGAATCTAGGTGACTCAACTTCACAAACACAAGTGAACTGACATCACAAAACACAAGTGAACCAAATGAGAGAGTGTCATCGCATAGCTTAAGATGGTTACCCTAGTAGGCCCTCATAGGTCCCTGCTCTCTATCCTGGTAACCTTTCCCGAACCTCCAGCTCCAAC
The DNA here is from genome assembly GCF_030272615.1 of Cryptomeria japonica. Lineage (NCBI taxonomy): Eukaryota > Viridiplantae > Streptophyta > Pinopsida > Cupressales > Cupressaceae > Cryptomeria > Cryptomeria japonica. Next base: position 547,275,839 of record NC_081407.1, on the reverse strand, counting down.
TAAGTCTCATGCGGACCCTACCAGCCTTTCGTGAAGACAAGGTAGTTGGTTTTCCATTCCAGGCCTTCTCGAAACATTATGAGCCCTATACTAGCACTCACCTATGCATGAGGTACAATATCTTTATTAATTTTATGATACTACCCACCTAATCATTTCATTAGATTACTAGTTATTATCTGACTTTCACTGGGTCATAATGCCTACCACTTTGGGTGCAACCCCAAAGCGAAAGCCACTCTCTCAAAGGACACTACACAAGCATGGTCACTCCCTAAGGACCCTATGGCGAAGAAGACAACCATAACACCACTATCAGGAAAACAAGTGGTCAAACAAGGACATACTAACTCTTGACTAACCATAAGGCAAAGACACTACATGGTTAAGACAACGGAGCCTACATATATCACTTGGTCAAAGGTACCAATTACACCACCACAGGATGACTGAACCACAGACCAAAATATCACAATACACACTTGCAAGGACAACAAAATACATCAAATACGCACTCAGACAATCTTTTGAAAATATCAGCATCATAAACACTTGCAACATCATTGATTGAAAATTAAATAAACACTCCTTTCCAGCAGTCCCATCTTAATCAATTTCCAAATCAATAATCTAAATCTACCCATTTGAATCTCTAATTCATGCCTTAATTTTCATTGATAAATTCATTAACCACATAATAAAATTCACAAGAAAATCACATTACATCACGCAATACCACTTTGAACTGGAACAGGTAATTTACCTCTTCAAACAAGAACAGGTAATTTACCTCTTCAAACAGGAACAGGTAATTTACCTCTTCAAACAGGAACAGGTAATTTTACCTCTTCAAATAGGAACAGGTAATTTACCTCTTCAAATAGTAATAGGTAATTTTACCTCTTCAAATAGGAATAGGTAATTTACCTCTTCAAATAGGAACAGGTAATTTACCTCTTCAAACAGGAACATGTAATTTACCTCTTCAAACAGGAACATGTAATTTATCTCTTCAAACAGGAACAGGTAATTTACCTCTTCAAACAGAAACAAGTAATTTTACCTCTTCGAACCGGTGACACTTACCTCTTCGAATAGGTAACACTTACCACTTCAAACCGGTAACACTTACCACTTCAAACCGGTAACACTTACCACTTCAAACCAGTAACACTTACCACTTCGAACCGGTAACACTTACCACTTCAAACCGGTAATGCTTACCATTTCCAACCGGTAATGCTTACCACTTCAAATTGGTAATGCTTACCACTTCAAACCAGTACCACTTCAAACTGGTAATGCTTACCACTTCAAACCTTCCACTTCTAGAATTATTTCACGGGCACACACATATAGTGCCAATTTCCAAAATTTCAAGGGAGAGTTTACCAGCAAGGTAAATGGTGAAATATACATATTGGAAAGAATAGCTAGACAAATAATGACATAATAGAAACAAGGATGCACCCAGCAAGCCCAATCTAAAATTCTTTCTTTCAAAAGAAGAGGTAGAGCAAGAAATTGATTTCCAAGAATAAAACACACAGTAGATAGAGAAATGAACCATTTCTTTCCTGAATGCAACCATATGATATAGATTTCACAAAACCAGCAGTAGTAAACACTAATTCTTTCATTTCAATCATTCCACAAACATCTACAGGAAGATTGAACAAATTTCCATGCACAGGAAGCAAACTGAAAATTACAAAACAAATCCAAAACAAGAAGAGAACCTCCAACCTTGAAGCAATTAGCAAGCAAAAGGAATGAAGCAAATCCAGTCTTGCAACTAGGACGAATTTCTAGTTCCTCTAGGAAGTTCTTTTTTCCAGAATTTTCTCTCCAAAAATCCTCTTCTTCTACTGCCATGAATTTCTCTAGAATGGATGCCCAAAAATATCTTTTAACCCAAGCTTCTAGGTTAAAGTTTTTCATCCAATCAAATTTAAATATTTTAAAACTAAAAGGCAATCAGATTTATTTCTTTTCCAAAAAAAAAAATAATTCTTTCCAATAATTAAAATGAAAAAGAAAAAGTCAAAAGGAAAGCAAAAAGGAAAGCTTTTATTAATTTCTTTTTCCAAATTACTTTCTTCCAACATAAGCATTTTACCTTTTTAAATGGCTAGGCAATTTATTTATTTCACCAAAAATATCAATGCAACTTTACACAATAATTTAAGCCATTTTAACCATTTAATCTAGCAATCATTAATTTAAATAAACAATAATCACAAAGCATATTAATTAAATGCTTACACCAACATAAGATAGCATCATCCATTTAAATTAAATAACCATTTAAATAATGGAAATGCACAAAACCAAGACAGATCAAATGATGACTCTCAAATGACCAAACCAAGGCACCATGACACACATAACAGCCAGACGGGGAAACACAGCCGACTGAAAACACTCACACGAGTGTAACTGCGGTCAAGCTAGGGTACAACAACTATCTCCTCCACTCCCATCAGATATATAAGGCATGCTCAGACCTGCGAAACCAGGTGGAGTCAATACCTCGTACCTTCTTGGTACTAGTACCTGCAATGTCCTGCACCAAAGAACCACACGTGCATATAGACCAATATATATATACAGACACGGTAAGCACACCGATGAAGTAGAATCATGACGTTCCCTGTCTCACCAGAGTGAGTGAAGGAAAATCATCCCCTCGCATCCCAATACACTTATAGACACGCAACATATAAATGACGCATCACAATAGAGGGAAAAGTGTCAGTCCATGATAATGATCCATAAAATAACATTAATCATAAGCACTGAATACTGCATAAAATCATACACCATAAATCCAGATAAAGCATGAAATAACATCGCATAATATCCGAATCAAAATACAATAATGTTCCACAAAATAGTCACTGAAGTAACTCAAAATATACAAAAGAAGCTGATTGAGGAGGGGTACTATAGATTATGTATGTGAGGAATTCATTGTAAGGGTTATTCCGGCAAAGAGGTTTAGGGTTTCAACCAGAATAGATAGAGCTTAAACCGAAACTATATTCTGGCATAGAAGATGCTATCTTAGTAGTTCACACTTCTCCAGATTGTTGTCTGGAATTTTATGTATTCAGTGAGTCTCCTTTTGTGATGAGTAGTGTGCTATAGGATGTAAGCCTTCTTGAAAGTGCAAGCCCGTCATATATTGTAATATCTCTTCATATGGCCAGTGGATTGATATTGTGGGTCACAAATCCCATCTTGGTTTTTCCTCATTGAGGTTTTCCACGTATAAATTTGTGTTATGGTTCTCATTTATGTGTTTGGCTTATTGGTTGCATTACTTCTTTCAATTCTGTTTATACCAGTATATCGGTTGGTGCATGAATGTTTTGTTAAGGCTAAAATCTTATATTCTGGTATAACACTGATTCACCCCCCCCTCTCAGTGTTATTGGTTTCCAACAATTGGTATCAGAGCCTTGTGCCTCGAAGGAAGTTTAACAACTTGAGGAAGATCCTGAAACTAGAATCATTAAATATAGCTTTGGAGAAGCAGCTTGAGATGACACTTGAAGATTATGATGCTGAAAGATTGAAGAACTTAAAGCTACAAGATGAGTTGAATTCTGCTAAGGAATTAATTCTTGTCCTACAAGAGAGACTATCATTTGTTCAAGCTAGGAGGAAGAAACTTTTGCAAAATCAGGATGATGAAGAGAAAAATGCACTTAAGGAACAATGTTAGAAATTGAGTCAGAAGAAAATGGTTATGAAGAATGAGATGCAAGCTATGACTATGAGGATGTCTAATAATATTGAGGATAGAAAGAAAAAGGAAGAAAAACTTGTTGTATCCCTGAAGAACAAATTTGAAGAATGTGGTAGGTTGGTTCATGAAAATGATATGTTGAGAACAGATTTGGTACAATCCCAGAGCAATGAGAAAGAGCTTGAGAGACAAATGACAATACTAAGAGATGATTAAACTGCTGCAAGTGAATACAAATAAAAATTCAAGATTGAAGAGACAAAAGCAGATTGGAGATTCCACTGGACTTGGATTTGAGCAAGGAAAAAGTTCCGGTACTGCTAATGAAGATCAAAACCATAAGGCATTGGTAAGGCAATTCAATGCTTATAAATTCAATGGTAGATGTTTTTTTTGTAATAGATTTGGTCACATGGCTAGGCAATGTAGAAATAGAGCAAATCATAACCCTGATTCTGCTCCCGATAAATGTTCTAAATGCAATAAAATTGGTCATAAGACAAAAGATTGCAGAATGAATGTAAAATGCTATGCTTGTGGAAAATTTGGACATATGGCTAATCAGTGCAGGTCAAGCAATTTCACCGATTTTAGAAAGGCAATTCAAAAGAACAATGTTACATGTTATGCATGCAATGAAGTTGGACATATTTCTAAGTTCTGCAAAAGCAAAAATCCACCAGTTGGAAATGGAGGATAAAATGAAAAAGGAAAAGAGAAGGTTAATGAAATACAACAAGATCATTCTCAGGGATGGGTGAGGAAGATTGAAGAGAAATCATCAGATGGGAATGTCCTAGTTACCTATCCGGTAGAAGAGGCTGCTAGTGCACCAGTAGTGATCTCATCCGATAACTGAGACAAATGCCTTAGGGGTAGGAAAATTTCATGAAAGATGATGCATATGCCCCTGGAGGAGATTCTGAAAGATGTTCCAGATATTAGAGAGGATTATCTAGCATGTATATATTTTGAGCAAGATCCGGTATCCTTCATTGACAATCATTTATGTCAATGAAAGATTAGGGTTTTCTCTCGAAGGATAAAAGGTCAAATACACTTCATTGTTAATCACCCTGCATTCAAAGTGAATTCAGAGAGATTCAAAGTGACTTAGTTCAATCAGAGGCTATTTAGAGGCAATCAGATTTCTTCTTGAGTGATCACATCGATGTTTGGAAGGATTTGTTCAAGGTTTTCACCGATAGCGATCTAAAGGTATTTTTCTTGAAACATGGAAGCGAGATCATCTTTTGTTCCTATTTTCATTTCAAATCCAACTGTAGTAGAGGTTAAGGACCGCCCTAGGCCAATTTTCAAATGGTATCCACATGTGGCTACCAAGGAAGATTTGGTTGGAGCATTTTCTCGCGTCCCAAAGGGAGTGGTGTATGTAGAAGATGTTAGGGAATACATTCATTGTCATATAGAGGACTTATGCACTTCAGAGATCAAAGGGATGTATATGAATGAACTCATAGGAGAATCTGGTAAGATTAAATTGACATATAAACGCATTGAAGTTCTAGGGTTCACTGATATTCTGCATATTCTAGAGTTTGAGGATGACATAGTCAGATATGTACTAAGCAGAGTACATGGGGAATTCATATGGCTGGACAAACCCTATAAAATCACTAAGGAAGCCATTTAGGAAATTACAGGTTTACCATCGATAGGGAAACATCCAGATAAGAAAGTGTCAAACGACTTTGTGAGGCAAATCACCGACGCCACATCTAACAAGAGATCAATGAAGGTGAGCACTATCACTGACACTGACATCAAATTTGGAAGCATGGTTATAGGATACAAGGTAACTCAGTCTAACCAACTGAATTCAGTTTCCAGTTCATGTATTTTGGCTACATATAAGATGATGAGGGATAATATCAAGTTAGATCTTTGTGGCTAGATGCTTGAAGAGTTATTGATCAACTTAGAAAAGATTAAAGGTGAGAAGAAGGGCGCCTTCCGGTATGGGAATTTGTTATGCTGCTTAATGCTATAATTTTTGAATGATACACCTGGTTCTGTTAGGAAGAAATGGGCTTTTGACATCCTAGTAGGAAGACAACTAAAGAAATCAATTATTGCATTGGGAAGTCTGAGAGATGATAAGGTATGGGGTTACTTTAAGGCTTTTCAAAAATCTATGAGGTCTAGAATAAGAATACCTGAGCACAAAGTAGAGAAATACTCTACTGATATTTGTTTTATGGTTAAGAAGGATGTGACTCTCATGGAGGTAGTCAAGCCCCAGAAGATTTGGATAGAGGAAATGGGATATGAGGTAGATGCACAAATTCTTGATGCCTATGTGAAAATGCTAATTGATGCAGAAATTGATGAAGCAGAGAAACCCTATGGAACTGCACAACAAAAGATTCTTGAGGTTGAAATAGAGTTCAAATGGAAGAGAAGGGAAAAATAAGAAGGAAAGGCTAGTAAGTCTATATAGGAGGTTTCTAAGGACATTAAGGCACTTATTGATGCTATCCTGAAGAAAGGAAGAAAGAGGAAGGATCTGGTAGTTCATATTGAACTCGTGACTGCAGATTCTGAGTCTGAAGATAACACACCATTAGCTGTCAAAAGGGTTGTGAGGAAGAAAATAGAAGAAAATAAGGTAAAAGAAAAGAAACAACTGGTGAGGAAGGTCACCATCAAGTTACTGGGACAAAATAGACACCTAAGGCTACATCAATAGCTGCATCTGGTACTGCCAGAAGGAGGAAGAATAGTGACATTGATTTGGCACTAGAGACTGGAAATGTGACTATTATACCACCTATGACTTGTGCTGAAATTGTTGATGAAATTACTAAGGATGGGATGCTGAAAAATGTTAAGTCCTATTATGATACATTAGAAGTTGATGAACAGAGAGAGGTAGAGGAAGCAATTCTATTGTACTTTAGATATTTATAAGAAAACATTAATAGAGATAGAAAATCAAATATCGACAGAGTTATATAACATGTTAGATGCTAGAAGGTTATCTGCTATGCAAGAACTTTTAGCTATCTGTGTTGCTATAACTCCAAATGAGATGGAAAAGACAATTGAGGCTACTGATAGGAAGGTTTTCAATAGCAAACATAGAATAACTAGCCTGATATTAGGAAGGATGAATGAGGTAATAAAAGAAACACAAAAGGCTTGGATTAAATTTTTGGGAGAACACAGAGGATTCTTTACTTCACTGGAGACAAAAACAGATACTATAGATACACCAGTTGAAGGGAAAGGAAAAGGGATCATGGGTACTCCACCCTCAATTTTGAAGAATATCAAGATAGTGGAAATTGAGCCATCGGTAAACACAAATGTACAAACAAATACTGAAAAACCGGTTAATACTGAGAACATTGTACATGATACTAACATTAAGGACAATTGTCCTCTAAATAGTAATTTACAGGTTGAGGATACTGTTCCTAGAGAGGAACTGACAATTGCACAGACTGCACCAAGTGGCGAAGCCACTGGTGCAAGTGAGGAGGTAATAAAGGATAAATCATCAAAGAAAATAGGGGAATCCGGCAGGGAACCATTTGCTGGCACATCATTATTGACAATTGACACTTCTCTAGTTGAAAAGAAAACCATCACAGAGATGAGTCCCACAAAACTGATGATGATGGTTGTTCAGAAACTAATGAAGGAGGGAACCACAGACAAGGGGATTATAGATCAATCCATCACTGTTTTACACTGATTGGTCCCAAAGTGTAAGATTGAAAATGTAGTGAGCCCTTTTGGCAAGCTTACGGTAATAACTGAGCACATATCAAAAGACTTTCAATCCTTTTAGTAAATCTCTAACCAACAAGCACTTGAAAGATTCACTCAGGCTAAGAGAGCCACTTTTGATCAGATCATTGAGAGAGAGAAGAAAAAGATTGAGGAGAAGTTAATTCCAATTGAAAATTCTTTGAAACAATGTACTAACATATTCAGGGTATGTTGCAATACTGAGATACTTACAAAAAATGTAGATAACAAGATAAAAGAGTTATAGGAGAAGATTGCTGGTATTACTAACTCTTTTGATGGACTAATTTCACTGACAACATCTATTGATGGACAAATTTTGACTTGGAGAACCAAATTTTTGCTCTTGAAAAGGAAAGAGATAAGATCATTTGGAGAGCCATAAGTCTCAGAGGTTTGGTGAGTCCAAGATTGGATTCACTTCGTGTACATAAGAAGGAATGCATGGATATGCTGGGAAAGCCCACACTGACAGAGGTAAATGAGAAAGAATATTTTTCATATTTACTAAGTGGACTTGTATCTATCTCCAGCACATTCAAAATCGGCTGGGATACTTATGTGGAGTTACTGGAGAAATCTTATCCGGAAATATTGAAACTGGTCAAGCTCCGGTAAGACATTTTTGGAGGTATTCATTTTACAACTATTATTCTTTGACATATTTTTTTTGGGCATTGATATCAAAGGGGGAGTAGTATAGATGTGAAAAAGGATAAAAGGGTTACATACATTAGGGGGAGTTACAGAGTTTTTTTGGAGATATGGAGTATTTTGCATATTCAGCTTAGGGGGTGCAGGGCAGGATGAAACTGACAGATGAAACCATGACCACTTTTTCACATGAGTGTTGCCATCAATGCCAAAGGGGGATATTGTTCACAATTGACACTCTATTGGTTAGGTTTCACTATGTTGTCATTGATGGCAACATGATTTTGGGTTCCGGCTTCATATGGTGTACTGATAGGCACTTCACAGACTCTACACCGGCACTGGCACCGACATGATAGAAGATTTCTTTGGTCACCGACAATGCAGGCCGACATGGTATAGTAAAGGTCATTGGTATTGGAGGCCGACACATCTTAGATCTGACATCGGCAACTAGTTTTAATGTTTATTCATTTTTTTTATTTGACCAACATGTAATCTGATATTGTATATATCTTTGTAAGTCGACTTAAGGCATAAATTTGTATAGGGTATATAGGGGAGATTGATTAGATAATTTTTTAATAAGGAGAGAGACATGGTAGTGGATGTAATTTAATGCAAAATATATTTGAGAGATTATGTATGTGAGGAATTCATTGTAAGAGTTATTCCGGTAAAGAGGGTTAGGGTTTCAACTAGAACAGACAGAGCTTAAACCGGAACTATATTCTGGCATAGAAGATGCTATCTTAGTAGTTCACACTTCTTCGGATTGTTGTCTAAAATTTTATGTAGTCAGTGAGGCTCATTTTGTGATGAGTAGTGTGCTCTAGGCTGTAAGTATTCCACAGTGTGCTCTAGGCTGTAAGCATTCCAGCAAGTGCAAGACCATCATATATTGTAATATCTCTTCACATGACCAGTGGATTGATATTGTGGGTCACAAATCCCACCGTAGTTTTTCCTCGTTGAGGCTTTCCACGTATAAATCTGTGTGTTATGGTTCTGATTTATGTGCTTGGCTTATTGGTTGCATTAATTCTTTCAATTTTGTTTATACTGGTATACCAGTTGGTGCATGAATGTTTGTTAAGGCTAAAATCTTATATTCTGGTATAACACCGACTCACCCCCCCCCCTCTCAGTGTTATTAGTTTCCAACACATACAAGTCGACAAGGTTCTCTAATTCATCTATATTTCAAAATTACATCATAAAAAATATCACCATCTCACAATAAATTAAAAACCAAAATCTCATTTATATAGCTATACATATAAAAAATATAAATTAATTTATATATTAATTAAACTAAAATTGATATTTATCTAAAATAAAAATATTATTTAGTTCCCAACAATAACTATTTCTCTTATTTCATTTTTCCAAATTTCTAAATAACATATTTTTTTTTATAACCACAAAATATAAAAAATAGTAAATAGCTACCAATTTCCAACTATAGAAGTTCTTCAACAAACTAAAAATCCAAATTTGTATTTGTGATGCTAAAAATGTGGTATATAGGAGGCATACACATATAATGAGACAATAAAATGTAATTGAAAAGCTTAATTGAAAACTAGATTAGAAATGCAAACCATAAGCCTTCCTTGAAATGTCCCATTTTCCTCTATTCTTGAGGACCTCGAAGGTGTTGGATTGATGGGCTCTCAGTGGAGAAAACGACCTCCAAAGTGACAACTCAAGAGTTGAGTAGCTATTTGATCATTATTGACTATGGAGATGATATGTAATGCATGATTTAAGAAACTAGATTAACATGCTATGATTAATCCAAAAGCTAAATGCTAGATAATTGAAATGCAAAATGCCTATAGTAACAATGCCTAAATTTATATGAGATGGGATCCTTATTGATCCAAAATGGGGGATATTTATAGGAATTCCAAGGCCAAAGCTGAGGTAGTAGGAATCGACGGTCCAGATCTCATCTGAAGATATCAAGGGCCAAGATTGAGGAAGTTGGAGAAGAGGTTGGAGGAAGGGATACTCGTCATCTCTGTGGTGACAAGTGTCAAGGAGCCTTGCTCATGAGAGGGCAAGTCTCCAAGGGAGGAGACATGTGGCAAAAGTGCCATGTGTCTCAAGGGGTGAATATCCACACCATAGGAGGTTAGGATGTGTAAGACAGGATAGGGTTAGTTAGACCCAAGATTAGATTGAATGGGTTAAGTTAGGGGATGGTTTGGTTAGGTGGTTAAAAGTTAGGATCCATGTGCTCATTTGAATTTAGAAATTCAAATAATTGGAAAAATGGTAATTAATCTCAACCAACTTGAGTTTGTTAATCTTAATTAGGGATTAGAAGAATTGATTAAAATGGGGAGACATTAATTAATTTAGAATTAATTAATCAAATGGGGATATAAAATGAACTATATAAATAAATCTTTTAGATTTATTTATTACTAGATGAATAGAGAAATTAATTAAATTGCTTGTGAATTCAATTAATTGGGAAGGGGATTTATTCAAATAACTGCGTATTTAATTAACTATCTTCAGACCATTTTTAGGTGTATACAGTATTCCCAATTTTTCACCTCCCTCATTTCCATGAATGCACAGGTTAAATAGAAAAGTTTTACCAAAAATATATATTATAGGTTAAAATCCTTTCAACCAATCACATAATTTAATCTTAAAGCACTTTCAAAACAAACTTTTTCCTAAAATGAATTTATTTTTTTGCAAATTTTTAAAATCAAAATTCCCATTTAAAAAGTCAATGGGTGGGATATTTTCTTTTTTTCAATTTCTATTTAATCCTTTTTTCAAAAATGCATACACATGATTTAATTTCACACTTTAAAATAACAATTAATCAAATTCCCTAATGTAATGAATTTAACCAATTGATTTAACAATTTATAATACTAAGGGGTCCCAATTAATTTTAATCCCTTTATTTAAATATACAAATAAAACACATTAACTAATTAAACACTTTAATATTTAATAGTTAATTTCACAAATGCATAACATGCAACTCAAGTAAACTAGATAAACACATGACCTGCATACCAGACATAGGGAACTGGTGGACGACTGACAATTCTCACTATTGAGCTTGGCTAGGGTTAAAATGTAGGGCCTTACAACTATCTCCTCCAGTTCCATCGGGTCAATAAGGTACACTCAGACCTATGAAACCAGGTGGAGACTATACTCCGCACCTACACGGTACTTGTACCTGCAATTCTCTGCATCAACAAACCACATATGCATATATATACAACCATAGTAAACACACCGGTGAAGGAGAATCGTGACACTCCCTATCTCACCAAAGTGAGTGAAGGAAAATCATCTCTTCACACCCCATACATCTACAAACATGAAACATGTATATAACGCATCACACTCATAAAATAAATGTGTTAGTCCATGTCAATAATCCAATATAATAACATTTAACCATCAATAAGGAAATACTGCATGAAAAACATACATTGCAACTCAAATTAAAGCATAACACATCATAGCATAATGTCTGAGTAAAATATCACAATATAATGTATCCACTAATATCCACTGAAAAAGTCAACCGAAGTCATGAATCTAAAAAGTCTGATCGAGGGAGGGGTACTACAACTATGCAATCAAAATTAACATGACACATCCTCTTATGCCATAACCAACTTTCATCAATCTGAGCAATCAAGCAAGCCTTCTCATCGGAGTTCAAATGAAGGATATTACCATTGGTTCGAGTTCCAAAAGCAATCTCCAATCCAAATTTATTAATGATCTTACATTTTCCATCCTTGAATTGCAAATAAAATCCTCTATCCACCATCTGACCTACACTTACAAGATTATTCTTTAATCCTTCAACATATTAAACATTATGATTATTAGTCTTACTATCCAATGATATTGTTCCTTTTCCTTTGATCCTACATGCCTTGTTGTCTCCAAATCTGACCAATCTACCATCAAATTCTTGCAATAATAAGAACTTTATTTTTTCACCAGTCATGTGATGTGAGAATCCACTATCTATAACCCATTCATCCTTTTCTTCAATTTTAGCATCCAAGGCCTTTTCTTCAGTATGTGTTGGTTCAATGACAGATTCTGGAGAATCATCCTTGATAGCAATAAAGACCCAATCTTTTCTGGATGAAGCACCATTACCGGATCCACTCATAGGTTCATCATCATGATCATCATCAAAAATACCATCATCATCACCAACATAATAGCATGATTTATCTTTATTTCTTCTAAAGCTAAGTCTTCTCTGATATTCAGGATTAGGCTTATAATTCCTCATAAATCTTTCATGATTCCTAGCAGCTCTTTCAGGACATCTAGATGCAAAATGACCAATCTTATTGCATGAAAAACATTTAAAAGGGAATTTTCCTTCATACTTCCAGCTGGTCCTTTAGGAATTCTTCTAGCAATTAGGGCTTCCAACTCTTCAAGCTCTCTTTCTTCTTTCTCAATTTCCTCCATATCCTTAGCATACATCTCTTTCCAATCTATCTTATGTTTACTAGATGCAAATGCTCTAAATGCAGTCTCAATTTTAGCAGCACTCTGATCTCCAAGTTCTTCAAGTACAAAAGTAGTCGATTTCCCAAGTAGTGTATCTCTAGTCACAGGGGTACTTGACATTGTCTGAGTTCATTGATAGCACTAGCCTTCATCTTGTAAGATAAAGGTAGAACTCTTAGAACTTTTGACACTATCTCATCCTCACTGACAGATCCACCACAACATTTGATACCCATGACAATCTCATTGACTCTATCCATAAAAGAACTTATCTTCTCATCTTCTTCCATCTTTAAAGTTTCATATCTTACCCGAAAACCTTTAAGTTTAGAAATATTCACAACTTGGTCACCCTCATAAAGAGTCTCAAGCTTTGTCTGGATCAACTTAGCATTCTTCAACTCTATGACATTCAATAGTTTTTCATTAGATAGGGCACTTAATAATTACAATGGGGTCTGCACATGCAGAAAGGCCAACTGCCTAGAGCGCACTGCTCATCACAAAGGGAAGTCTCACTGACTTACAAACTCATCGGACTACAATCTAGAAAACAATGAATTGTGAAAGTAGCATGTACTAATGGCTGATACAGTTCGGGTTGAGCGGTGATGTCTTCTCTGTAATATAAAACCTTTCCAACCTTCACCTGAATGATATAAATTTATTCGCACTTAATCCTTCTCTTATAATGTAGACTTAACCAACCATAACCATTACATGTGTCCATTTACATGAATAGGTCACCTATAAATACAAATCATCAACCTTATTGGCAAGGTTGGCTAGACCCTAAACCCACAACCCATAATTACAAAAAAATACATCACATAATACCACCAGACCAAGATTATGATTTATATTACATAGCATGGACCTAAACAAGTAACCAAACAATTATATCCATCGGGGATTCTGCTAAGACCAAAATCCAACACGCTTCACTTGTCGGTAGAAACCCTCAATGAAGGTTTATCCAGATCCAAATAGGACCACCATAATAGCACACCATCCAAAGAAAAGTCGCCAAATGCTTAGGATATGATCAAGAAGCACCAACAACATGAAAGAAACCAATTCCATAAACCTAACCCAAAACCCACTGACCAAGTCACCAAAATCAGCATACCGGTAAAGCTAACCGGGAATGCCAGAAGCCGATAAAGCCAAAAGCTAGCCAATAAAGGCATAAACCAACCAGTAATCGGAAATACCGAAAGTGATAACCAAAACCATGAAACCACCAGAATATAGAAAACATGTAACCATCAGAATAAACATCCAAAACCAATTCCAGAGGTCTGATCATACCGGATTAGAATCACAACCAAAACCAAAATGATCACCAAGACTAATAGGGATAGATCCAACCGGGATAGTCTCCAATCGGGATACAGTGTTGACATCAATGACAACACTTAACCAAATCCAGCATATTGCCAACAATCTCTGCCTTTGGCATTGATGGCAACACTGAATATGAAAAACATCTAAGTGCCAAGGAATGCCAACAAACTCCAAAACACCAAAAGATCTAGCAGTTTTCGCATGAATACCTTCTCCCCCTTTGGAATCAATAAAAAAGGATGGATACTAAACCAAGAGTACTGAACCAAACAACTGACTACTCCCCCTGAGTAGTAGCACCATCTCCATCAACCCGGATCAAAAAAGTATGTCTGATAAGCTCACCGGTTTGATGCATCTCTACATCACTAAGTCTCTTCTGAAGGGTTAGTAACCCCCAACTGATCTCTGAGATATTCAAAAGTGTCTTTAGGAAATGGTTTCATTAGAATATCTTCAATATGTTCCTTAGTAGGCACACAAACCAATCTGACTTCCTTTGCTTCAACCTTTTCCTTCATGAAATTATAGCTTATAGAAATGTGTTTTGATTTGGAATGAAATATTAGATTCTTTGACATATCAATAGCAATAGTATTATCATAGTGAATAACAATAGGCTCATCATAAGTTACCCTTATATCCTTCAACATATGTTTCATCCATAAAACATGAGTACAGTTGGTAGTAGCTGCAACATATTCTGCTTCAGTTGTAGACAATGAAGTGCATGATTATTTCTTACTAAGCCATGAAACCAACTTCTTCCCAAGAAAGAATGCACCACCAGTAGTGCTCTTCCTATCTGTAGAGCCCCACCCCGATCAAGATTTGGTTAACTTAGTTGACCATGGTTGATTGTATTATTAAATGTTATAATTCAATAGGATGGGCTATGATAAATGGGTAGATTAGTGGGAAAAGTAATTGAACCAGGTTATGGTATCATTTTACCTTGTGGTGCATATTTTGATGTATTAAGGATTTAGATCCTATATGATCCACTAATTGGATAATCTTGATATAACGTATGCCAGCTATCTCTGAATTTGCAGTACTTTGTTATGATATTAGAAAACATGGATGCATGTCATATTAATGATTGAGTTTCATGAGGATTATGATGATGCCATTTAGTAGATTATTTTATATGGATGTTATTAGATAATTGGAAACTTGATTTTTATAAAAGAAATTGTATGTGATGTCTGAATTGTATTCTTTCCATATGATAATATTATATGTGATTTTTGGAATTACTAATGTGCAAGTGAGATGTGCAGGAAAATTATTCCATGTGACAATGGAAACTATTTGGAGAATCAAGCCTAGGCCTATGTGCGATTGTGAAGCCAAGGGTTGTCTATTTGGAGAGACAACACCTCATTTGTAAATGTGTTTTAATTTGTAAATGTTATGCTTGGATGTGTGTTTAATTTGGAAATTGTTTAATTTATAAATTCCAAAAAAGGGACATTTGCCATGTGTAATTTAGTGATGTGTAATTCTTTTGTAGTGTCACTTGACATATGTGTTGTAGGATGAGTTGGCATTGACATGTCTCTTTTGAGGAAAATTATTTTACCAATGCATATTTTTCAATTATCCTAGAATGGTCCCAAAAAAGTCTTGGATAGGGAGCCATTAGAAAGGTCAACTCAGGGTTTACCCGTAGGTAAACTTTGGGTGGACTTCTAGGGGGTTAAACTAACTCCTAGGGTCAAGTTAGGGGCATTTTTAGTGGGCCATATGATGTACCTATGGATGAAGGCCAAATTTAGCCATGTGTCCACTCCCTAGGGCCTGTTTAGCCTCCCGAAATTTGAGTTTCCCAAGTTGGCCAAATTTCATCTTTAGAAGAGCCTTCCTAGGTTAGATAATCCTCTTCATGAGTGACATTGCTCTTCCCCATTCTTTTTACCTTTTTTGAGGAGTCTTGGATAGAGAGTCTGTAAGGTATTGGAAAGACCAACCAATGAACATCCTTCACCCTTCCCAAGTGGGTTGGAAAGAGTGAGGAGTGTTTTCATAGGGAATAGTTTGGGAGGGAGAAGTTTGATCACCCACTCTCCATTTTGGAGACTTAGATTTTTGAGCAATTTTTGTAATTTTTTGGGAGGATTTTGGCTAAGTCTTGAGAGGAAAAGGTTGTGGATTTGGGCAGATCTCCTACAACTTCTTTTCACCCTTTGGGCAGATTTAAGGTTGGTTGAACTCCTATCTCATGTATGATGTTTTTTTTGAAAAGATTGTTGTTGTATTTGTTTTCCATTGTTTTTGTTTTTTTATATGTGTAGGAAGATGTTGAGTTCTTCCTTATGTGTTTTTGGTTGAGTTTTTATGTTATTGTTTTGGGAGTTTTCAAGGCCAAACTCACCCTTGGGAGGGTAGAGTGGCCTTGGGGTGAAGGGTTGTTTGACAGCCTATGAGTGAGAGGCTCTCTTTGGAAGAATGATTCACAAGGGATTTTGTGACCCTTGCTGCATAGTGATTTGTTTATGTAATGGGGGTCATAAGGGGAGTTTTATTGGCTTGTATGCCTCGGGGGACATAAGGGATTATAGGGACAAGTTTGGAACTTGTGGATGTGTTTATTTGTAGCCTTGCTATGGCATTATGTTCTCTACTTGCAAAATTCTCCTCAAGGTACTTAGTCCACCTTCACCCCACTTGAAAAGTCACATAAGTGACATTGTTTAATCTTTGGGTTGGGAGTGTCTTTTATTGTTATGAGTTTTCTGCTTGTATGTGTTTGAATGTGTGTTTCCCATCTAGCCTTGATTCTCCTAGCTCAGGGGTGACTACTAGTAAGCCTAGGTTGGGAGGTGAGCCTCCATGGTCACAACCTTCAAGTTTTATTGCAGCTTTTGCTTGGGAAAAGATTGAAAGAAAAAGCTTGAGATGATCCTATGTCTTTATGTATTTAGTTGTAGAAAAGAAAATGTAACTATTGGAATAGTTTTTACAAAAAGAGATGTATTTTAAAATTAGAGTATTAAATATTTTTATATGACTAAGTTTCACCATGAAACAAGATATATATTTTTATTTAAAGTATATATCCTTGCAAGTGTATTGTTGAAGTTATCTTTTAATGATATGTTTATAGAAAAAAGAAAGATTTAGATTGATAATATATTCTGTCTTTTAAGTGTTTAAGAAGAAAAAAAAATAAAAAATGCAGAGTTATATGTTAGTAAAGTAGTCACTTTAAATGAACTAATTGCTTAAGTCTATAGTTCAAATTCAAAGGAAAATTAATAGGCAACTTAGAAATGGTTTTCTAATCTTACATTACTTCTTGTTGTTATTAAACCAATGGGTTTTAGAAAGATTTATATGGTAGCTGTAAATAAATTAGTTTATGCTAATCTCCTTATATTCTGTAAATGCATATTAAGTAGAAAAATAACCAAACCTAGATAATAATAATACATTAGATATTGCAGTTTATTGTATTAAATGTCTTTTTGAAAATGATAGTTGCAGCTATAAATAGAAATATTCTGTCGCATTTTTCATTCTGCAATAGCATGTTAGTGAAAATAATATAAATCTAGTTATAGGATTATTAAATCAAAACAAAAAAATTAACTATATGTTATTGATATAAAAAAAAAGGGGAAAACAAATCTACTCTATTTTGTTATTTAACATATTATGTTATTCTTCATCTATTTAATATTATGGTTTAAAAAAAAAAAGAGAAATAGTTTATCAAGTGTGTACAAATGTTCTGTAACAATTATACATTCAGGTTAAATATATCAGAGTATTCAGAATATATATATATATATATATATATATATATATATATATATATATATATATATATATATATATATATATATATATATATATATATATATATATATATATATATATATATATATATAAACCTATAATAAATATCCATATTTTCAAAATTTATAAACTCATAAATGCACATTTTCCCTTAACTATGCTCCTATATATATATATATGTATATACATATATACATATATATATGTATATACATGTATTCATATATATGTATATATGAATATATATATGCATATATATATATATTTATTTTCATTTAAAATCAAATTATATATATATATATATATATATATATATATATATATATATATATATATATAAACAAAAACAAAAAAATACATGTTCGGCCTAGTCGAGCCACTGTGGGTAACCACAGTGGATGACATGGGGCCGTCAATGTGGGTATCTACAATGAGCGGCTCACGATCACCGCTATGGGTATCCACAGTGGGTGGCACCAGCTGCCACTATGGGTATCCACAGTGGTGCCAAAGAACCTCCCCCGCCTTGTGCCTTCGACCTCCCTCCTTCGCTGCCATGAAACCCTGCAAACAAACACACACACACACACCAGAAGTAAGAACAAAAAAATGTGTTAAGATAAGCAACTCTAACCCATTTTCGGGTTAGGGTTAGCATTTGGAAAGAAAGAAAAGAATAGGTTAAGTTATAAGAAATAATCCAACCCTAGTTAGGGTTCAAAATTTAATATGATTAAAATTAAAAAGGGCGGGGGAAACTCTTTTCAATTTGAGATGGGTAAAGCCCATTTACATTTTAATTAATTAAATAAGAAACTTATTTTAAAATCCATTTTCATCTGAATTAATTAATTAGGGAAGTTATTCCTACATTAGTTTTTGAGGGATTAATTTTTATATGGTAATATTATTCGCATAATTGATTTAGTTTTATTAACAAGGGTTATTAATGAGAAATTTTATATAGTTAGTTTTCATATTTAAATAAATATGGATATTTGGGTTAAAATTCCTTTGGGGGATTTTAATAATGAAATTTATTAATTGTATAATGTAAAATTTTAGCCTATGAGGTCATTATTGGCCGAATATTTAAATAGTTGAAATTTAAATGTCTAAGGGGTCTTAAAATTTGACTTTAGCATAAAATGAATTTATTTGGCAAATATAATAATTGATTTGGTTAACTTTAATAGTTATATTTAAAAGTGTATTTCGCGTATGTTCAATTAATTATTTTAATATGAGTTAACATTATTTTATTTAGCCTTGAGTATTTTAAATACTGTTGAGATAATTAATATCTCTTGATTTATTATTGGTGAAATTTTTAATTAGAGAAAATTAATTAATTTAGTTTAATTAATTAATTAAGTTGTGATGACCCCTTTTAGGGAATAATTAGTCTTGTCTAATTATTGTCGCCATATTGATTTAGTTAATTAAATCAACTTTAGTAAACCATTCTTTAATCCTGAGTTAACCCTTAGTTAAGACAAAACTTATTTATTCCATTTTAAATGTAGATTATTTAATGTATTTATGTTGTTGTTTTAAAAATAAAATAAAAAAATTTGTTTTTCTGTTTTTGCCCAAAAGTTTGGGCATGACATGGTCATCCACATCTCTTGCCCAATCAGAATTTGTATATGCACATAATGTGAAGTCATCATTCTTTGGATACCATAACCCAAAGTCTGTTGTACCTGCCAAATATCTGAATATCCTCTTGACATCAATATCATGAGTTTCTCTATGATCTGACTGGAATCTAGAAGCAATACAAACAACATTCATTATATCAGGCCTTGTCTAAGTTAGGTACAACAAACCACCAATCATTGATTTGAATCTACTTGGGTTCACCTTAGGTGATTCATCATCCTTTGACAATTGCAACTAGTTATCATAGGAGTACCGGCATGTTTAGAATTCTCAAGTCCAAATTTCTTAAGTAACTCCTTCACATACTTAGTTTGACAAATGAAAATACCTTTATCAGTCTCAGTAATCTGCAAACCTAAGAAAAATTTAATCTCACCAATCATAGAAATTTCAAATTCATTCTTCATCATTAGCAAATTTCATGCATAGACCTTTTTCTCCTCCAAAAATGATATCATCCACAAAGACTTCAATAATCAATATGTCATCATGCTCAATTTTGTAATATAAGTTACTGTCGGCATTACGTTTACTGAAACCAAGCTTTGAAAGATACTTATCCAATCTAGCATGCCATGCTCTAGGGGCCTGTTTTAGTCAATATAAAGCTTTCTTCAATCTGCAAACCATGTCCTTGTCTTTTGATAAAGAAAATCCATTAGGTTGTTCAATGTAAACTTCCTCTTCAAGATCTCCATTCAGAAAAGTACATTTGACATCCATCTGATATACTTTGTAGTTCTTGTGTGCATCATAAGCAATAAAAAGTCTTACCACTTCAATTCTAGCAACTGGGGCATAGGTTTCCCCATAATCAATTCCTTCTTCCTATGAATAACCTTTGAAAACCAATCTCACCTTGTTCCTCACCACTTGACCTTCCTCATTCAATTTGTTTCTGAAAACCCATTTAGTTCCAATAATGTTCTTGTCTTTAGGTCTAGGTACAAGTTTCCATATCTTATTCTTTTCAATCTGATCTAATTCATCTTCCATTGTTTTTCACCAATTTTCATCCCTACTTGATTCAATGAAATATTTCAGTTCAATTTGAGAAATTAAGCGCACCTATTCATCAACTAACCTTCTCCTAGTCATCACACCTTTCCTTTTATCTTGAATAATCTGATCTTCAAAATGATTTAGCTTTACACACCTGGGAGTCTTTAAATTTTCTTGATTTGCTGACTCATTATGTTGTTCCTCTGTCACTATTTAATTTTTTTATGCTACTAGTGTCACAGGTTCACTGTTTTGAACTGATTCTTGCATTACTAGTTCAGGTCTGATAAATGCATCTTCCGCTCCATAATCATATGCTTTGATCTGATTACTGCCATGATCATCCACCTTGATAGTTATGCTTTCCAATATCCTATTCAATCTTTTGTTATAACATCTATATGCTTTTCTCTTATTATAATAACCCAAAATATTCCTTCATCACTTCTAGGATCAAACTTTCCTAATGCATCATCTCTTCTAATGTAACATTTGCTTCCAAAAATTCTGAAATATCTAACAGTAGGAGTATGACCAAACCATAATTCATAAGGAGTCTTACCAGTATCACCTTTAATGTTTACTCTATTGAAAGTTTATACAATAGTATTGACACCCTCTCTCCAATAGATATCAGGTAATTCAGCTTCAGTCATCATAGTCCTTGCAACATCTAAAATTGTTATGTTCTTTCTTTCCACCAATCCGTTTTGTTGTGGGGTTCTAGGAGTAGAAATTTGTCTCCTAATACCATTCCTTTCACAGAAGTTGTTGATCTCACCAGATGTAAACTCACCACCATGATCTGATATTAAGCACTTTATCTTTAGTCTCGTCTCAGTCTCAACCATAGCCTTCAAGATTTTGAATTTCTCAAAAGCTTCATATTTCTCTTTCAAAAATGCCACCCACATCATTCTAGAATAGTCATCAATAAGTAACATAAAATATCTATCACCTTGAAAGATTTTAGTCCTTGTCAATCCACACAAATAAGTATGAATAAGATCAAGAATTTCATTAGATTTATCATGTACACTTTTGAATGAATTTCTAACTTGCTTACCCATTTGGCATTCTCTACATACATGATTATGAGGTTTAACAATCTTGGGAAAATCTTTGACAACCGGTATTGAACTGATCTTTATTATGCAATAAAAATTAACATGACACACCCTCTTATGCCATAACCAACTTTCATCAATCTGAGCAATCAAGCAAGCGTTCTCACCAGAGTTCAAATGAAAAATATTACCATTGGTCTGAGTTCCAGAAGCAATCTCCAATCTAGATTTATTAATAATCTTACATTTTCCATCCTTAAATTGCAAATTAAATCCTTTATCCACCATTTGACCTACACTTAAAAGATTATTCTTTAAGCCTTCAACATAATTAACGTTTATCAATATTAGTCTTACCATCCAATGACATTGTTCCTTTTCCTTTGATCCTACATGCCTTGTTGTCTCCAAATCTAACCAATCCACCATCAAATTATTGTAATGATAAGAACTTTATTTTGTCACCAGTCATGTGATGTGAGCATCCATTGTTTATAACCCATTCATCCTTTTCTTCAATTTTAGCATCCAAGGCCTTTTCCTCAGTATGTGTTGGTTCAATGACAGATTCTGAAGAATCATCCTTGATAGAAGTAAAGACCCAATCTTTGCCGGATGAAGCACCCTTATTGGATCCACTCATAGGTTCATCATCATCATCATCATCATCATCATCATCATCATCATCATCATCATCGTCATCATCATCATCATCATCATCATCATCATCATCATCATCATCATCATCATCATCATCATCACCAGCATAATAACATGATTTATCTTTATTTCTTCTAAATCTAGGTCTTCTCTAATATTCAGGATTAGGCTTATAATTCCTCATAAATCTTTCATGATTCCTAGCAGCTCTTTCAGGACATCTAGATGCAAAATGACCAATCTTATTGCATGAAAAATATTTAAAAAGGACTTTTCCTTCATACTTACTTCCAGTTGGTCCTTTAGGAATTCTTCTAGCAATTAGGGCTTCCAGCTCTTTAATCTCTCTTTCTTCTTTCTCAATTTCCTCCATATCCTTAGCATACATCTCTTTCCAATCTATCTTCTGTTTAACAGATGTAGATGCTCTAAATGCAGTCTCAATTTTAGCAGCACTCTGATATCCAAGTTCTTCAAGTTCAAAAGTAGTCAATTTCCCAAGTAGTGTATCTCTAGTCACATGGGTACCTGATATTGTCTGGAGTTCATTGATTGTAGTAGCCTTCATCTTGTAATTCAAAGGTAGAACTCTTAGAACTTTTGACACTATCTCATCCTCATTGACAGATCCGCCACAACATTTGATACCCATGACAATCTCATTGAATCTATCCATAAAATAACTTATCTTCTCATCTTCTTCCATCTTTAAAGTTTCATATCTTACTCGGAAACCTTCAAGTTTAGCAATCTTCACATCTTGTTCACCCTCATAAAGATTCTCAAGCTTTGTCCTGATCATCTTAGCATTCTCCAACTCTATGACATTCAATAGTTTTTCATCAGATAGGGCGCTTAATAATGCTTCTTTTTCTCTTACATCATTTTAAGCTCTCTTTTGTTCATCAACAGGTGTCAGTGTTCTAGAATTAGGATCATGAGGTATATACCCTTTCTCCACTATCTCTCAAACTTCATCTCCAAGACATCTGAGATGAATCTTCATTCGCTCCTTCCATATCTTGTAATTTGCACCATCAAATCTGGATTCTCCTTCTGGTAAGGATTGAATGTCGAACTAGATGCAGTTGCCATCAGATCTCCTCAAGCGGTTAAGCTTCTGCAGAGACGACCTTGCTCTAATACCAATTATTGGAATTCACTGAGACCGTGAGAGGGGGGGGTGAATCAATTTACTAACAATAACAACAACTAATTCAATTATAAACCTTAAACTGGAGCACAACCCAATGAAGAATATAACATGAAAGAACAACACACATAACACCAATATTTTGATGTGGAAAACCCAGAAAGGGAAAAAAAACGGTGGGAAACCCTACCCACAATCAAATGAGTACTTTGCAGTAGTATTACGAATAATTACAATGGGGTTTGCATATGCAGAAAGGCCAACAACCTAGAGCACACTTCTCATCACAAAGGGAAGTCTCACTGACTTACAAAATCATCGGACTACAACCCGAAAAACAATGAACTATGAATGTAGCATCTACTAATGCTTGATACAGTGCCGGTTAAGCACTGATGTCTGCTCTGTAATGCAAAACCTTTCCAACCTTCACCTAAATGATATTACTTTATTCACACTTAATCCTTCTAAGATAATGCAGACTTAACCAACCATAACCATCGCATGTCCATTTACATGAATAGGCCACCTATAAATACAGATCATGAACCTTATTGACAAGGTCAGTTAAACCCTAAACCCATAAATCCATAATTACAAAAAATGCATCACATAATACCACCAAACTAATATTATGATTGACATTACATAGTATGGACCTAAATCAAGTAACCAAATAATTATATCCATCAGGGATTCTACTAAGATTAAAATCCAACACTCTTCACTTGCCGGTAGAAACCCTCAATGAAGGTTTATCAAAATCCAAATAGGACCACCATAATAGCACACCATCCAAATAAAAGTCATCAAATACTCAAGATATGATCAAGAAGCACCAACAACATGAAAGAAACCGATTCCATAGGCCAGACCCAAAATCCACTGACCAAGTCACCAAAATTAACATATTGGTAAAGCTAACTGGGAACGCCGGAAGTTGATAAAGCCAAAAGCTAGCTGGTAAGGGCATAAACCAACTAGTAACTGAAAATACCAAAACCGATAACCAAACCATGAAACCACTAGAATATAACATGCATGTAACTATCAGAATAAGCATCCAAAACTGATTCTAGAGGTCTGATCATACCGAATCAAAATCACATCCAAAACCAAAATGATCACCAAGACTAACTGGGATAGATCCAATCGGGATATAGTGTTGACATCAATGACAACACTTAACCAAATCCAACATATTGCCAACACTACATGGCAATCATATAAGAGAAAAGGGTGGTCATTTATAGCAGTCTAGAAGTTAGATTCATCATGAGGTAAATTTTCCAAAGTCCTCTTGCAACATGCAAAGTCTTAGGTGCAGAAAATTTCCATTAAGACAGTGATAAGATACTATCAAAAGATAGCTACACCATTGGAGACCATTCAAGATAAAGTAGCATAAGAAATGTATGAGAAATATTCAATGCAACATCTTCTTTTAAAACAATATAGTGATAATGGAGAGACAGTTCATGAAGGCTACCAATAGAGCATCATTTGAGTAGATCAATGATATAAATGTAGTCATAAAGGGGCGGTGGTTCCATATAGAAGTCCATTCATAGTTCAAGGTAGTTCATAGATGAATGAATAGGAAGGTGTTGATATGAGGAGTATCAAGAGGTCACTACCAACAGTAACAAAGAATTAATGATAAGAACTGTCAAACAATCTTGTAGTTGCTTATGGGCAAATTTCATACATAACAGGGAAAAACACAATGCATGAATATGTTGGCAATTGACACTCATTGGATTCATTTTGTTGTCATTTATGGAAACAAGATATGATGGAAGTCATAAACTGGCACTATGAAGCATATACCAATAGATACCGGCTTTGGAGCATTCAGGGCTACATCGACACCAACATCAATACTTCTTTGGAAGCCGACATCAAGGAGGATTTACTTAAATAATTTTGTAATTAATATTTTCAAGGCCT
Source organism: Cryptomeria japonica (assembly GCF_030272615.1). Classification (NCBI taxonomy): domain Eukaryota; kingdom Viridiplantae; phylum Streptophyta; class Pinopsida; order Cupressales; family Cupressaceae; genus Cryptomeria; species Cryptomeria japonica. The sequence goes on along the minus strand of NC_081407.1, from coordinate 547,250,473 downwards.
ACATTTTTGTAAATTTATTGTTAGGTGACATAAGGAATATCATTTGTAATAGGTATATAGGTCAATCTACTAGGTTATTTTTTTAAGGTAATAAGACATATGATATGTGTGGATATAGGAGAATATAGAAAAACTGTATGATGCAAAATATATGTATGGAGATCATTTTGTATGCGAATGCTATATCATGCAATGATATGTAGATATCTTGGAAAGAATTCTTGGAGGAGAAGAGATATCGATAACAGTTCAAATTTTATGAACCGGTACAGAGCAAACTAGAACTGAAACTCTATTTGGCATAGCAGATGCATTCTTGAGTTCATTTTCAATAATTTACTTTGGCAGAAAGCTTGTAGTCAGTGAGGCTCTTTAGTGATGAGCAGTATGCTCTAGGAAGTGTTTCTTCCTACAAGTGTAGGCCCCTATTATATTTAATATCTTTTCATATGGCCAGTGAACTAATATTGTGGGTCACAAATCCCACCGTAGTTTTTCCATGTTTAAATTCTGTGTTATGGTGTTCATTTATGTGGATGGTTTATTTTCTTCTTGTTATATGTTTATTTGTTTACCGGTATATATATGCATGGTCTAGAAATTTAAAAACTATTCATTCTGACAGAACACTGATTCAGCCCCCCCTCTCAGTGTTCTTGGATCCCAATAATTGGTATCAGAGCCTGGTACCTCGGAAGAAGTTTAACAACTTGAGGAAGATACTGAAACTGGAATAATGGAGAAGCAACTTGAGATGGCTCTTGAGGATATGATGCTGAAAGGATGAAGAACTTGAAATTGCAAGAAGAATTGAATTCTACAAATGAATTCATTCTTATCTTGCAAGAAAGGTTATCATCTGCTCAAGCTAAGAGAAAAGAACTTTTGCAACAACCGGATGATGAGGAAAAAAATGCTCTTAAGGAACAATGTCAGCAACTAAGTCAAGCAAACATGCTCATGAAGAATGAAATGCAAGATCTGACTATGAGGTTATCAAAAGATATTGAGGATAGAAAGAAGAAGGAAGATAATCTTGTTATATCTCTAAATAACAAATCTGATGAATGTGGCAGATTGACTCATGAGAATAATTTATTGAGAACTAATTTGGCACACTCTCGGAACAATGAACAAGAACTTGAAAGACAAGTAACCACTCTGAGAGATGATCTGACTACTACAAGTGATTATAAAGAAAAGTTTAGGATCAGTGTTGCACAGTTGGATGACTTATTGAAAAGACAAAGACATATTGATGATTCTAGAGGACTTGGATTTGTACAAGGCGAAAGCTTCGGTACTGCAAATGAAGATTAGATAACTGGTATGCAGAACTCATCAGAACAGAGGAAACTGGTAAGGAAATCTAATGCTTATAAATTCAATGGTAGATGTTTTGTTTGCAATAAATTTGGGCATATGGCTAGACAATGTAGAAATAAGGCAAATCAAAACTACAATTCTGTTCCCGGTCAATGCACAAACTGCAAGAAATATGGTCATAGATCAAAAGACTGCAAAATGAATGTTAAATGTCATGCAAGTGGAAAGTTTGGATATTTTGCTAATCATTGTAGGTCAAGAAATGATATCGGATATGTCAAAGCAATTCAGAAGAACAATGTTACATGTTATGCATGAAAAAAATTAGGTCATATTGCTAAGTATTGCAGAAGCAAGACTCGACCGGTTAACAATGATAAAGATAATGAGAAAGGAAAGAAGAAGGTAGATGAAATACAACAAGATCACACCAAGAGATGGGTTAGAAAATATGAAGAACCAAGTGGAGATGGATCTATACCAGTAACTCCATCGATAGAACAGAGTATTCCTCCACCAACAAAAAATTCCACCGGTAACTGAGGCATAAGCCTTAGGGGTTGGGAAAGTCATTGCTAAATTTTTTATATTACCTCAGAAGAGATCTAAGAAGATCTGGAAAGAGATCTGGAGAATTGTGTTCATCATTGATGAAGGTTCACCTGACACACAACTGTGAAACCGACATCCGTAGGGTTATTGGTGAAGCATTTATTACAAAAAATTATGGTTTTATTCACTGATAAAAGAGGGTAAGTGAATTCATTCTCACTCATCGATCATTCAAGCATTCAGAGAAAAGTAAAGGTGAGTTAAGAGTGAACAGAAGCATTGTGAAAAGCTTTTGAGTAGTTATCAACCTTCCACTGGCATTTACTTTCAGGTATTTTCTGACATGGCATCTCGATCTTCAGATCCTAGTTTTATTGAAAATCCCACCATTGTCGAAGTCAAGGATATATTAAGGCTAGTATTTAAGGAGGTTCCCGAAATTGCTCAAAAGGAAGACTCTACAGGAGCATTCTCTAGGGTTCCTGATGGTGTAATGTATGTCAAAGATGTGAGGGCATACATTCACTGCACCCTTAAGGATTTGGGCACTGAAGACATCAAAATAATGTATCAATCTGTGATACTGGGAGACTCTGGAACCATCAAACTAGAATTCAAAGCAATTGAGGATCTAGGGTTAACCAGTATTTTGTACATACCAAAATTCAAGGATGAGGTGATCAGATACATTCTGAGTAGGGTTCACAATGAATTTATTTGGCTAGATAGGCCTTACATGATCACAAAGGAGGCAATTCAAGTTGTCCTCGACTTACCCAGGTTTGGACAAGAACTTGGTAAGAAAATTTCCAACACAGAGGTCAAAAAACTCATTGGTGCTACACCTAATAGCAGATCAATGAGGATAAGCACAATCACCGACACAGATATAAAATTTGCAAGCATGATCATAGGTTACAAGGTAACTCAATCCAACCGATTGAATTTTGTTGCTATTTCATGCATTCATGCCGCATATCAGATGCTGAGGAATAATGTGAAATATGATTTATGTGAGTGGATGAGGAGTGAGTTGATGTTAAACCTTGGAAATATCAAAGGAATCAATAAAGGAACCTTTAGATATGGAAACTTGATTGATTGTTTAATGCTTTACTTCCTAAATGAGCTACCTGGTTTAGGGAAGAAGCATTAGGCTCATGACATACTGGTAGGTATGCAGATCAAGGAAGCTATCACCGGTCTTGGTATTGGCAGAGATGAGAAACTTTGGGGGTATTTCAAGACCTTTCCAGAAAACATGAGGAAAAGGGATAGAATTTCAAAGAACATTGTGGAGAATTATTCCACTGATATCTGTTTCATGGTAAAAACTGATGAAACTCTTATGGAAGCAGTTGAACCTAGGTAAATATGGGTTACTGAGCTTGGATATGAGGTGGATGATAGCATTTTTGAACTCTATGCAAATATTTTATTAGATTCCCCATTAAATGATAAGACAAAACATTTTGGTACAACAGGAGAGAAGGCTCTTGAAGTAAAAACTAGTTTTAACAGGAAGAGAAGAGAAAAGAAAATACTGCATATGTACAAGATGTGATTTATAAGATAGATACTCAGTTGGGCTCTAAATCAAAACATGCTGCTAAACCAATAGAGGTTGGTACTGCAGAAGTGAAGAAGCCACAAGTTCACATTTCCCCTATCACTTCTGACTCTAATCTTGAGGATAATGAACCTCTGGCTTTCAGATGGTTACAAAGGAAGAATGTGGTAAAACCACCGGTAGAGCAGAAGATGGCAGAGCATAGGAGGAGACTTGTTAGAAAGGTAACTAAGCCTACTACACCTCCACCACCTACAAGGAAGCCTATGGAGAAGAGGAAACCAGTCACACTGACAACCACAAGCAAAAAGAAGAAGGGTGATGATATTGGAACCGGTAAGACCACAATGACCTGTGCTGAGATTATTGATGAAATTACAAAAGATGGAATATTGAAAAATATATCTAAATATTATGAAGATTTAGAAGAGAATGAGCAAAGTAAATTAGAAGAGGCTATTTTGTTATATATAGACATCTATAAGAAATCCTTAATTGAAATTTTAAAGGCGATACCTTTATCCTTGTATAATAAACTTGAGGCTAGGAGAGTTGAAACTTTCAAGAGAGATAGGGAGATCAAAGAAGTATCACTTTTGGAAGTATGTGGTACTATAAATAATGAGGAAACAAAAATATGTATTGATACTGAAAATAGGACAATATTCAGTAGTAAATCATGGTAGATAAGCCTTATGATGGGAGAGTAAATGAGGTGGTAAAGGAGACAAGTAAGGGATGAACCAAATTATTTCAGAAAAACCCAGACTTTCTCACATCTCAAGAAGAATTTGCAAGGGCAACATCTTCCACCATTCCTGACAAATCAAAAGGGAAAGGTATTTTGGGAAATTCAACTCTAGTTTTGATACAACCGACAATAACTATAGATACTCAAACACAACCAAGAACTAAGGAGAGTGTAAAGTCTGTATCGGAACAAACCATTTTTTAGCAAGGCAATGTACAAGACATTGGAAATTCTGTGGATAATACTCCACCGACAGTAGCCAACATTGCACCAAGTGGCGAAGCCACCAGTACAATAGAGGTTGAGATGGATAAGGTAAAAGCCACTGATTCCATACCAGAAGGTAAAACTGATTCCCCGGCAAAGGTTTTGGCAATTGACACTTCTCAGGTTGAGAAGAAATTAGTCTCCGAGTTGAGTCCAACTGAATTAATGATGATGGCTACTCAGAAATTATTGAAGGAAGATACTATAGATAAAGGATTAATTGATCAATCAGTATCTTCATTGCACAAATTATTACTTGACTATCAGATTGAAGATTGAGCAAGCCCTTCTGGTAAGCTCAAGACTCTAACATAGCACATATCCAACAATTTTCAATCTCTGAGGCAGATAGCAGACCGATAGGATTCAGACAATTTCACAACAATAAAAAGAACAACTTTTGATCAATTTATAGAAATAGGGAAGAAAAAAATTGAGGACAAACTTATCCCTATTGAGGTTTGTTTAAAACAATGTACAAATATCTACAGAGTGTGTTGTAACATAGAAATTCTTACAGCTAATGTAGATAACAGATTGAAGGAGTTATATGATAAGATAGCTAAAATTTCTCATTCTTTTGATGGATTGACTACACTAACCACATCTGTTGATGGACATTTTTTGTCCTTGGAGAACCAAATTATTGCTTTTGAGAAGGAGAGAGATAAAATCATGAGGAGAGCAAGAAATCTAAGAGGATTGGTAAGTCCTAGACTAGATTCATTGGGTGTTCACAAGAAAGAGTGCATGTATATGATAGCTAAACCCACACTGGCATATATCCAAGAGAAAGAAATACTTGCCCACTTACTAAGTGGACTTACATCTATTTCTGATACCTTTAAATCCAGCTAGGATGCATATCTTCAGTTATTGCAAAAGGCATACCCAAAAATCCTGAAGATGACTAAGCTCCAGTGAAACTAACAATATTCTTTTATTCTTTCATCAGTTTTTGGCATTAATGTCAAAGGGGGAGTATGTTCATATGTGAAAAAATATCAAGGAACACATTTCAGATGGAGTATATAGCTCAGGGGGAGCACATCGGCAAGGAATCCATTTTTCACATGAGTGTTGCCATCAATGCTTAAGGGGGAGATTGTTGGCAATTGAAACTCATTGGATTCATTTTGTTGTCACTGATGGAAACAAGATATCATGGAAGTCATAAACCGGCACTAGGAAGCATATACTGGCAGATACCAGCTTTGGAGCATTTAGGGCTACATCGGCATCGACACCGACATCGACATCAATACTTCTTTGGAAGCTGACATCAAGGAGGATTTACTTAAATCATTCTGTAATTTATATTGTCAAGGAAGACATTTTTGTAAATGTATTGTAAGCCAACATAAGGCATATCATTTGAAATAGGTATATAGGTCAGTCTGCTAGGTTATTTTTGTAAGGTAACAAGACATATGATATGTGTGGATATAGGAGAATATAGAAGAGCTGTATGAAGAGAAATATATGTATGGAGATAATTTTGTATGCAAATTCTATATCATGCAATGATCTATAGATAGCTTGGAAAGCATTCTTGGAGGAGAAGAGATAGTGGTATCAGTTCAGAGTTTATGAACTGGTATAGAGCAGATTCAGAACCAGAACTCTATTTGGCATAGAAGATGCATTCTTGAGTTCATTTTCAGCAATTTACTTTGGCAGAAAGCTTGTAGTCAGTGAGGCTCTTTAGTGATGAGTAGTATGCTCTAGGCAGTGTGCCTTCCTGCAAGTAAAGGCCCCTATTATATGTAATATCTTTTCATATGGCCAATGAACTGATATTGTGGGTCACAAATCCCACCGTGATTTTTCCTCATTGAGATTTTCCACGTATAAATTCTATGTGTTATGGTGTTCATTTATGTGGATGGTTTATTTTCTTCTTGTTATATGTTTATTTGTTTGCTAGTAGATATAAGCATGGTCTAGAAAGTTAAAAACTGTTCGTTCCGGCAGAACACTGATTCAGCCCCCCCTCTTAGTGTTCTTGGATCCCAACACAATACAGTCAAATAGCCTTCATAAGCATAGGGACAATCATAAAGGTCATAAATATTAATCCTCTAATGATTAAAATCATAAGAAGACCTAAATGAAATAAAGAGAAAAATGAAGAGTCAACATTATGTGAAGACAAAGGTCAAAGTTGTTCACTTTCAAATGACAAGTGAATAGGGTTTTGATAGTAAGCTTAAAAGCCAACATTCAATCTGTTGATCACAAGTAGATCAAAGAAGGCATACCTAAATGGATGAAGAATGTGGTATGAGACTATTGCCATATGTAATGCAAAACTCATCATTCACGAGAAGGGTCCACAGTCCAAAGCATATTGACACTAGTACATTCAGAGCTGATTTCCGACGACTGTTTGTCGGATTTTCGATGAATTTTCGTTGGAGTGTCGACAAAATCCACCGTTGAAAACTCGGCATTGGATTGGTCGATGATTCCATGCCCGTTGGAAATTCGACAATCCAATGGACTCTGCCGACGGTCAAAGAAGTCGTTGGTCAAAAGCTTGGTATTCGTCGTAATTCTGACGATGACCATTTTTATAAAAAAAGTAATAATTATCATCGATATAAAAAAAATAATACCTGAGAAAAGCCCTTTTGGTTTCTAATTTGGCATTACTATACTATTCACTTAAGTGATGGGTCCATTTATCATAAAAGTGTTCTCCCCTTGTCATTTACCTAGGTGGTCCCTTTAAATATTTTATTCTTGTTCGCTTTTAATCTGCCTTTTCTAATGTCCGTTGGGGCCTTATAAGTATCATGCGATTTTCTGTTGATCTGACGGCCTGTGTTGTTTCGCAACCAAAAAGTGCTCGAAACTTAGTTTCTGCGAAGTAGCGAAAGGTGAAGGTGGACCCGACATATAGGTTTGGACCAAAGCTAAACACCGATCAAGTTTCATCTGATCGGACGGACAGCGTGGTTTCATGAGATCAAGCTGAACGTGTTTTAACCTTCGCGAAGTGGCGAAAGGGTTTGGCGGGTCCCAGAGATAAGCGGTCTTCTTTGGTTAAAGAATGATCAGGTTGGAAAAAGATCAATGGATTCTCGTTGTTTCGTGGCCGGGAGATGCACGAGCTATACCTTCAGTGAAATAGCGAAAAGGTGGAGGGTCCCGCTAAGAGTGGTAGTAAATGTGGTAACCCCAGTTGGTGATGACATGGCAGTGACAAGGCACTGAGTTGGTAGTATGCAGTGGGTCCAGGCAAGGTTGTCATAACAAGAGTAAACAACAAGCAAGTTCTTGAGATCTAACGGCTCACGTGAATTAACGAAGATAAGATGCAAGCAAGTTAGTCATTGTGAAGTAGCGAAAAGGCCGATGGGCCCAAGGGACAGGCATGGCATGAAGTTAAAAGTAGAGCAGGTCTATTTTGATCTAACGGTTCTTGTGGTTTCGTGGCTGCAAGACAAATGAAGAATAATGTTCACAAAGTCGCGAAAGACAGGTGGAAATCACACGGAGGAGTGACGTGGCATAACAGCTACCGCTTTTTGTAGAGCTTGGAAAAAGATCAATGGCTTCTCATTGTTTCGTGGCCGGGAGATGCATGAGCTATACCTTCAGTGAAATAGCGAAAAGGTGGAGGGTCCCGCTAAGAGTGGTAGTAAATGTGGTAACCCCAGTTGGCGATGACATGGTAGTGACAAGGCACTAAGTTGGTGGTATGCAGTGGGTCCGGGCAAGGTTGTCATAAAAATAGTAAACAACGAGCAATTTCTTGAGATCTAACAGCTCGCGTGAATTCGCGAAGATAAGATGTTAGCAAGTTAGTCATTGTGAAGTAGCGAAAAGGCCGATGGGCCCAAGGTACAAACATGGTATGAAGTTAAAAGTAGATTAGGTCTATTTTGATCTAATGGTTCTCGTGGTTTCGTGGCTGCAAGCCAAACAAAGAATAATGTTCGCAAAGTCACGAAAGAAAGGTGGAAATCACATAGAGGAGTGACGTGACACGTGGTTTAAAAAAGTGGTTGAGGGCCCCGCCTAGGTGTAACCGACAGTTATGTGGGAATAGTAAAAGGGAACACATGGCGGATTAAGGGTGGAACCAAAAGGAGTTTCCAGGGCTAATGGCCGACTACCATGTGGCATTTATTAACCAGATAACAAGTGGGGTAAGTAATTCCCAGATAAAGGGACCACTTAAAAGGCATTCATCTCAAGATTGATCCAATGCTTCTCATTATTTCGTGACCCAAAGATGCCCACAGCTTAACCTCAGCAAAATGGCAAAAACCGTTAGCCATCAAGATGAGGCGTGGTTAGTTAAAAGGATTGATGGTCCCGGTTGGAGTTAAAGGCTGGGTGATTTGAGTTTGATCTAATGCTTGGCGCGACCTCGCGAAGGAAAAGTGCACGAATGTTAAACTCTGTGAAGTGGCGAAAAGGAGGTAGGGCCCAACACTTAAGCAAAGAGATTAAATAGAGATAAAGGTGATGTAAGTTCTCGAGATCCGACGACCAACGTTTTTTTGTGAAAGAAAGAGCACGGGTTTTATGTTCTATGAAGTAGCGAAAGAGAGAAACAAAGGAAAGACTTAGAGAAATATTGACCCGTTGGAGCCAGTTTTGAATTCAATTTGGCAAATTCAATTCTGAAAAGAAAGCCGAAGCATGCAGAGTTAATTTATAAAAACTTAAATGCCAACTTGCCCTTTTCAGTTTGCATCAACTTGATTGCTAAGTATTGTTTCATCGAAGTTTGTTGCAGAGTGAATTGTTGCAGAGCGATTTTCTTCAGGCGAATAATTAGGTTTCTTGTGCTTTTCTTGATAACTCTTGGTTTGTTCTCAAATACTACTATGTGAATTACTTCATTAGAGGTCTGTGCTAGTTTCTAGTGGTATAATTGTTTGACCAGAATGGCACCCAGAAGAGAATTTACAGGGAAAGTGAATTACCAGGACTGAAATATCGATGATGATTTTTTAGAGCAATTAACCATGTCCACCAATGCTGGGGCTAAGGCCAAAGAGCTAGTACCTAAGAACCCTCATCTAAAAACTGGAGATGGCCTTTATGATAAGGGTAATTGGTTGAGGGACCTGAAATAGGATTGTCAGGCTTATGACTCTTCAAAGTCTATTTTGGGCAAAGGAATTCCCCAGCTCCTTTGAATGGCATATGGGAGCAAGATGTAGGAAAGCTTGTGGTCCCAGGTGTTTTTATGGATGTAGATCTGTTACCCCCGATTGCACAGAATTGTGACTCTGTGGCAAGATGCATTAGGAACATAAAGGGATCAGTCTTGATTGAGATAAATGAAGATGAATTCAAGAAAGTGTTTAAACTCAGTGAGTCCTCCAATTTGTTAGAACCTATTGACTTTGAGTCGTTAGCCCAGGTTTACAACACACAAAGGGATCATCTTAGAAGTGGCCCATTGAAAGAATTCTTTGTAAAGATAGGGGGGTTAACAGTTGTAGGCCCCATCACAATGGAACCATTCTCTCCCAACCTATTCACTCTGAAAGCTAAGGGTATGTATTGGGAATTATGCCAGATTTTTGGAGAGGATGCTGAAAAGAATATGCCAACCATTATATGTTAATGATTGCACAAATTATAAACCCCTCCCTAGCAATAACATTTGATTATGCCTCATACCTTGCCGATGCAATTCATAAAGGGCTAGTAGGAATAAAAAATGGTAAGGTGGATAGGCCATTTGGATGGTACTCCATGTTAATGCATATGTTTCTATTCAAAGGGGCTGATTATTTTGGAAAGGAGATGGACCTGATTAAGGTCAAGGATAAAGAGGAGATGCTAGTGCAATTGTGGAGTACTGTTCTATTTTAGGATAGAGAAGATGCAAGTTATTTAAAGTTTGATAGATGCTTTGCATCTAAAATTAGGATTCTTCTATGCAGAGAAAATCCTAGAATTCCTAAGGCTCTTTTGGAGTTTCTCAGACCAAAGGAGTTTGCAGAGGATATCAAGATTGTTCACAATTGGGGAGACATATATTTGTACCCTGTGTCTACTATTTTTAGAGTGTTTGGATTTAGAGGCACCCCCTTTTTACTACCCTATTAGGTCCCATTGAAGATAGGGATTGCAGAAGTCCTGAGACAAATTGGGGGAGTACAAGAAGCAGAGCTAACCAATAGAGGTAAAGGGACTATTTTCCCAACTATTACCATGGCTCACCATTTTGTGATCACTAAGGGTGGATGGATATTTTTTGAAGAATTATTTAAGCCATATAGGTTGTCTACTGCAGTGTCAAGATGTGCAGACCCCAAAGATTTTTTCAATGGCATGTTCAGAAAAAGAGCAGTGTGCAGAGGTAGGCCACATCAATTTCAGTTCCCAGAAGATCTGATTAGAAATGAATTCAGCTTAGATGAGCAAGAACTGAGGAAGGAGAAGTGGGTGACATATAAGAAAGCCCTTGATTTTATCCATCAATTTGACACTGGCTATGACCCCCTTTCTAGCTTCAATCCATTTGAGGAGAAAATAAAATTCCTGATTCTTTATTTTGAAGATCTCATGCAGACCATAAAAGAAAAGAGGGAGGCCATAATGGAAAATGAGCCTGATAAGGCTAAGATGGTATTGGCTAAGCCTGCCTTTGCTAGAGATATTCCACGTGGTGACTATGTAATGCACAAAAGGTCAAAGTACACTATGACAATGCCAGTGACAGGTGAGCCTTCCACTTCAAAAGGGAAGAGGAAAATTGAAGATGTCATTGACATCCAGGATTCCCCTAAGAAGTGGAGAGTGGGAAAGGAAATTGAAACTGATGAGCCTTAATATTCTCCATCTCAGTCTCCTATCCACATTGGAGATGAACAAGTTGTGGTTGAACAATTATTGCAGTTAGGGAGTCTCAGTGAGATTGCCTATACCTATGAGGAGACCTAAGAGGGGATGCCCGAAGAGCCACCTAATGCTGAAATGGATTTGACTGATGGTGAGTTAAAGGGCCAAGAAATGGACCTTACTGTTAAGCATGATAGTGAAGAATTCCTATCTGACAGTAATTTTGTCACATTGGGAGCTTTTATACAGTTTCTATGGAAGCAAAATATTGATCAATTCAAGACTAGATATGAACAGAGGAAAAGTGAACAACCTCTTAAAATTACAACTTAGTTAGAAGAAGAGGTTAAGAAAGAAATGATGGAGGAGTTCAAAGCAATCACCCCTGAGAAAGGAAGAGAAATGGTAGCAAAGGCTGGTGTGCTGATTCTCCCTGAATGGGATATAGCTGATGCCTTAGTGCTTGATGCAGTGAGGAAAGAAACAAAGCCTATGGAAGGAGTGACATTCAGCAAAGATAATGCTTCTCTTGTCATGTGGTCTTTAAAGAAGGATGAAAACAAAAGAAGGAAGGATGCATCAGATTCTATCCTCTTAGGAGGCATGATAGTTAAAAGAGTCCAAGACACAGGGGTAGTGGAAGCTGCAAGCACAGTCCTAGAGACTGCAAAATTCAATGTTGCGGTGGCAGAGAAAGAGGCACAAGAAAAGGCTAATCTCCAATTGAAGTTGGAGACTATTTTAAAAGCTTACAATGATGCTAAAGAAGGAATAGCCAATAGAGACAACATAATTGCTAGACTCCAGAGTCAACTGGCAGGTCAATATCATCTCAGTGAATCTTCTACACTCATGATAGCCTCCTCTCCAGCAAGACCCCCTCCTACTAGTCCCATCATTGAATATCCCCCTTCTCCTATGCCTTCTAGTTCCCAATTACCTGAAAATGTCCAACATGAGTTGGAAAAATTGAAACAAGCTCAGACATTGAATGCAAACAAATATGAGGAGAAGGTGAAAGCCACCATCTTGAAGTTTGCTGACACAGTCAAAACCTCCAATGTATACATAAATATGAAGAGGATTCTTCAGATTTTGATCAAATTGAGAGAAGAAGAAGCCACTTTGGAACCAATCCTGAATAACTGGGTGCCTAGAGGTAAAGAGTTAGAGCTCATGTGTTCTTCCCATGCAGATGTAGAAGAGAATGACAATCTAAGGTCCACATGTGAGTTTATAAAAGAGATGAATATTTTTTCAGTGGAAGGAGCAGGTATAAAAAGAAAAGCCCGACTTTATAGGAAAGAATATGCAATTCATAAATTTGAAATGTTTCTAGGAGGTTTCATTGGTCCTGTCCAGCTAAAGGAAGAGAAGACTTGGTTAAAGGAGGTGGACCACAATTTGTCCCTAAGGATCAATCAGATTATTAGTACTGATGACACATCCTTATTTGTCCAAACAATTAAGGAAATTGAAAAAGTGAAATCTCATTATGGTTTCATAGAAACAGAGATTGGGCATGTACGAGTCACTTGGAAGCGGCTAGAAGATATGAAATAGAAGATTGCTAGTTTTACTTGGCCTAGTGATGATGTGTATCAGGAGTGGAAAGATAAGTATATGGGATAGAAAGAAGATGCTCAAGAGCAATTACAGGAGGTTGCAACAGAACAACAAGCAGAGGAAGCCACAGATGCTGAAAAGGACTTATAACCGCTTCTTGAAAATGACCGGTTGTTTGTAACAAGCTTTCTTTTGAAGGGTCCAAATCTTGTATGCATCCATACTATTATAAATGGATACCAGGACTCCTAAAAAAATGATCGCAAGTAATTGTAAGAAAATGCTGCAGAAATTTATCTGAGCTTTTTTCTAGTCTTATGGAGAATACTCTGAGTTTTGTAATATTTTCTCCAAATTAATATCAATATATAGACTAGAAATAGTGTATATACATAAATGTGCATAGTAGTCATAGGGCAACTCATGTCAAATGTGCAACTCAATACAATAAATAATCTTAGTTTGTAGCCCTATAACATCATAATGCAGTCCTTGACCAAGTATGCATACAAGAAACATCTAGCTCTATTAAGGCACAAGCATCAAAGTCAAAGGTTATGACAACTAGTGAAAAACATCAAGAACAAAAAGTTTAGTCTCAAGAATTAGGAGCTGTAATAAATATTCATAACTTTTGCAGTCCCACCTTGGATATCAACACTAGAAGCAACTCATATTGTTTGTGTAAAGACAAGACAATATGGGAGTTCATTATACCCAACAACTCGTGGTGTTGTTGTTCGTGTTGGCTCTATTGGACCCTGCAATTAAGATTCAATATACATTATTCAATAAGATTAACTGTGAAACATAATGAAATATAAAGTGTGTTACCTTGTTGAGCTTCGCTTGGTTTCGAGAATAGTTTAATATTCTCCACTTAACAGGGCCAACCACGTGAAGGTGGAAGCTCATTTGGCCCCTTCCCCTTGCCCCCCCCAAACATCACTCTAAATTCCCCGTTAACATCTTATAACATTCATTCATTAATTCTTTCTACCATTAATAAAATATATAATTCATTCATTAATATCACATAACGTTCATTAACACATAACATTGATTAACATTAATTAACATGCAACATTCATCAATATTAATTAACACATATCATCCATAACCATTAATTAGCACATAATTACATTCACTAACACATAAAAATCAGTCATTATCAAATAAGTTAGATTACAATCATTTCTTTCTTTGTTTTTTCTTTGAAGCTATGAAAAGACTAAGTGGAACATCAGTGTCTTCATCATTTCCCCCCTCTGTAGATGTTCTGCCAACTGCTCATGATCTCAATGTATGCCTAGTCCTATATTGAGGATGAGGACACTGAAGTGAAGTGGGGTCCTCTGCAATAACAAAGAAATGGGTTAAATTCAAAAAAATAAAAATTATTGTTACAAGTATTTCATTAATTTAGAGAACATAATTGTTGTGCTCTTTACCTGATGGGGCCACATCATTTTGTGTAGCCTCAACCTCAACATGCTGAACACCACGGTCCTCTTCACCTGAGTGGGGAACATCACGTTCTTGAGGTTGTGTACCTAGATCATGCTCCACTTTCTCACCACCGACTACATGCTCTAAAATATTAACAAGAAAGGTTACATTAATTACTACTCTAATTACAAATTAAGATGTTTAATTGTATTAATAGCTAAATAAATAAATTTGAATAACAAATGAATACCTCCACTACTGGGATGCACATCCGGATGTTCATGTGCAGGTGGTGTTTCACAATTAGCAGGCTGCATTCCAATGATATGCACATTGTTATCATTGCTTGCTTATTTAAAACAAATATAGTCACTTTATGTTGGAACTCAACATCAATTAGATTATTGGTAAAGTATTCAATTTGAAACAACTTCCATTTACCATATTTACCTGTGTGACGGATGCACTCGAATGTTGTGTATGCCCACTCAATTCTAGTAGCCGATCAACCACGGTTGAATAGCCTTGTTGGTAGGCAATTCTCTTGTCATCTTCTGTGGGCACTCTATTGAATTCAGAGCCCTGCATTTTTGCTTGGTACTGTGAATTTTGCTTGCATTGTTTGATAAAAAAAAAACTTTTACAATTTATTAATATTTTGAGACAATATGGGAGTTTACATGAGATACTTACAATTCATGCAATAAGTTTCATGTAACCACTAGAGCCGAGTTTGTGGTGCCCGTGCTTTTCTTGCCTTGCCTTGGTTGCCTTTGACGTGTCACTCAGTCTATAAAAAGTTTGAAATATGTTAGATTATATAAATATAAAGAGTAATTAATTAGTACATAATTACATTCTCAATAGTATCCCGTACCTTCTTCTGGCGTCTACTGGTGTATTTTCTTTTTTCCTTTCAATTCTCTCCTTGGCATCCAAAATCAGGTCCTTCCACTCCCTCTCTGGAATCATGGGGGTACGCTCGTACTTTAGGTTCCTCTCCAAATGGGTCCTGTATTGGTCCCTCACATACTTTAGATATGTGCTAGCTTTTTCAAGGAGCTTGATTTTGTCAAAGGTGTCATTTCCAAACCACTCAACCATTTGGTTTGTCAATTCATCTTTTAACCTTTTTCCTTGGTCATTCCACTTGTTAAAGCAAAACAAACCTGTTAGATTCAGAAATGAACTGAAGCTACATTTATTACACTTCAAGAAATGGATCAAAGGAAAAGTATTCTAGCAATGATATGAAATCAAAAGTGGATAAGGGTTAGTTCACATATGATGTACTACCTTTTATGTATGGTGGGCCCAAATATCTGCAATGTAATGTCCCTAAGATGTTTATAGAAAATATCATTGCTTGCAAAAAATTCATGGGATCAATATTAGTCCAAAACGAGTGATCATAAAGTAAATTACAATTAGAGTATATATAATAATAATTTTAAAGTACCTGGAACCTTTTGTATCTTTAAGGGAAGCATTTCTTCGTCACTCACCACGAATGTGGCCTGCAATGTTCCCATACTAGCAATACGAGAAGATCTAGGAAATGATGCTATGTTATCAACAATAGTCGCCTGTGGCACATCCTCATGTGCATCTCCTACTGCAAAAAATTAATCCACTATGAAATGGCATTAGAATTCAAGAAAGAACTCTTGAAGGGAAATAAACACATGACAAAAGATAGAGAAAAAGAGGGATCTACCAACAGTGGGTGGGCCAATATGACGTGCACTAGAGGATGTCTTCATGCTACGTGTTGCTGACATTGCAGTCGACAATACAGGTGAGGGTGACCTCTGATGAGGCAGCGTCGACATTTGTACAGTAACATTGACAACACCTAAAGAATAATATATTAAATATATGAAAAGTGCAAGAATTGTAAACAAGGATGAACCTTTATTTTGAAAATTGACAGTATCAAGTATGATGTGTTTTGGGTACTCAGAGTGATAAGCCAAGCAAGTGATAATACAAGAAAATCTGTAATAACCCGTCTTCATTTCCTATTTCATGTAATAACCCTCCAAAATTGATTCAACAAAAAATTGAGTATTATTATTATTATTTTTTTTTTTCCTCATTATGTTTTATTCAATTGCATACTCTGGGCATCCATCCAATTAGGATTAGGCATTCATCCATTCGGGATGAGCTTCTAACCATACGGGTTAGGCAATTGTCCATACGGGACGTAAAATTCCATCTATCCAATACGGGATAGGCATCTACCCATACGGGGTAGGCATCCATCCAAACGGGATAGGAGATGCTCTGGCTAGAGACTTAGACTCATCGAGACCATTCGGGTCCTGAGCCACTCACTAAGTACTACACTCTTCTAACAAGAATGCACCGAGGTCACCGTCCTTAGGAGTAATTAAAATTAATACAAGCTTGACTTCCGCCTCGGAATTTGGCTTAAAGCCTCGGGAAGTCAAGCGAATCCATATGGGATTCCTTCCGAGTATGCATTGAATTAAATTGATTATCTTATCTTTAATTAGCATTCTTACTCAACCAAGGCTAGACCCCACCCGCGAACGCCTGAGTACGAGGGACAACTCCGTCCCAAGACTGCCTACATACCCGCTTCGGCACGAGATCAAGGCGTAAAGTATGTAGTTCTATTTTCTAATCTATGGTTTGATGTAAACTGATTTGTGGGTACGCAACCCTTTCTAGGGCCAGTGTCCCAGATAGTTTCTCTGCGGTTGCTACCCACGATGGTAGCACTTAAGCGAAGGCTCAAGATGGCCTATTGCTTGTGGCCTAAAAAAAAAAATAACTAGATCCTAATACTTATCATGAGCGTCACCCAATTGCAAATCACCAATATCCCCTTCGAGATGAATTAAATAAATAAAGAAAGTAAATTTCATGAGGGTATTTAACTTGACCATCCTTAAAAGGGGTTTACTATGGTGTATCTCAACGGATGTGAAATCATTTAAAAGTTATCTTATTAATTATTGATCCAAGAGGGATTACCCGCCCCTTGGATTTTAACTTCCAAATGTCCCTTATTACTCCCCGACGATTTATAGGGACGATGCCATAGACGTCGTTAATGCAGCTTTATTAGGCGTGAAGTGCAGTAGTTCAACACGACAACATTACCCGTAAGTGTGACCCAGAGGCACCATATATACCGAACGCTGCTAGTTTTGGTTTTCCAACTTCCTTGTTTAGTTTTCTAACTACGAATAACAAAAATGAAAGCGTAAATAATTGAAGTAACTACTTGAAGTGTAATTTGCATAACAATGAAACTTGCATAATAGTAATTGCATGAAAGATATAATTATTCTATAAATAATTTGCATGCTACGAACCATTAATAAAAGCAATTAATCTATGAGAAATAAGAAGATTTAACGAGTCCAAAATACGATTACATTTAAGCATTTGTATTAATGTAAGTTAATCTCTAAAGACCAATCGAGTGTCCCAACGATTCTTAATGGGTTGAGCAATTTAATTTTAAGAGGATATAGTCTACAATTTTAGTACTTACTAAGAATAATTTAAATATGAACTTGCTACATATTAGCCCAATTTTTCTAAGTCGAAAAACGATATCTTAAAGCTTACACAAAAAAAAAAAAATTCATTATTTCTTAAATGCTATTTCTATCAAATAAAGAAAATTTTTAATTAAATAACAAAGAGTATTAATTTCCCAATTTAAAATTTCAATCCACAAATTTGAAAGGAAAAGAAACTTTTAAATTAAACATCATATTTACTTGGTAGTATATAGGGCGCGGGGTGGGGACCACGGGTCCCATCACCCCTACGACCCTACATGCGCAGGTCCGCAGAGATGAGGGGACCCGCGGGCCCCTCCGTACCCTGCAACGGTTACCGTGTAACCGTCCATGCACACACTGTCGCCTTTTACGTAAAACGCCGTGCGTTACGGGGTTCGAGGAAATTCAAAGTTCGAAATGATTTCTTCCTTATTTTTTTTTGGTTATTTATTTATATATATATATATATGTATATGTATATAAATATATATGTTCTTATAATATTATTATTATATATATATTTTTTTCCTTATACAGGAGTATTGCATTTTTATATTATTGAAATCATTCAGAGAAGGTAGATAACAGGTCTGATGGAAATAATGATAATATTCACAGATTAAATACAATGAAGCAGTAACCAGAGAGGTTCTTCTTCTCTTTTTTTTCTTCATTTCTTTTGTTTTCTACACAGGGAGATCTATTCACAGGGAAAGGAGTAAATTTGTTTGTACACACAAGGAGATCTGTTCACAGAGAAAAGAGAAAATTGTTTGTTTGTTTATCTGTTAAACGTATTTTACAGAGGATTTAGAAAACTAGAAGATGAGAAATCTTAGAGAGATTGATTACAGCAAGATCCTTTTGAATACACAGTTCTGATTTTAAATCAATAACCAGAGAAAGGGATATATTTCAGACTTAAATCAACTCAATTCTAAAACTTAATAAGATATTCCAATGATTTAATCTGGATGAATCTAATTCTTATCAAAATTTTGAAATGAATGGATCTAATTTTTATCAAAAATAATCTGAAGCAATGAATCTAATTTTCATCAAATGACTCTATTCTCCTAAACCATTTAATCTATTTCTTTCAAAACTGAAACTAATTTCTTATCAAGAATTTAAAACAAATGAATCTCATTCTCATTTTAATCTACTTCTTATCTGAAACTAATTTTTTTTTTATCAAGAATCTGAAACAATGAATCAAACAATTTAATCTACTTTTTATCAAACATTTTAATCTACTTTTTATCAAATCTGAAACTAATTTTTATTAAGAATCTGAAACAATGAATCAAACAATTTAATCTATTTTTTTATCAAACATTTTAATCTACTTTTTATCAAAATCTGAAACTAATTTTTATCAAGAATCTGAAACAATGAATCAAACAATTTAATCTATTTTTTTTATCAAACATTTTAATCTACTTTTTATCAAAATCTGAAACTAATTTTTATCAAAAATCTGAAACAATGACTCAAACAATTTAATCTATTTTTTTTTTTATCAAACATTTTAATCTACTTTTTATCAAATGATTCTAATTTCCTAAATAGTTTAATCAAATCTAATCTACAGCAAGAATAAGATGCACGAAACTAAGTTTGAGAGAACCTGGTGCTTGAAAATGGTGTAGAGTCTTCCTTGATCCTCCAAATTTGAAGAGAAGTCCTCCCAACAAAATCTTAGCTGAAAATGAAAACTGACTACAAAGGAAAATTTTACTTGCAGAATTTCTTATGGAATAGCCAACACTCATTTTGAAACTTGTACCTCTTTTATAAAAGAAATTTCAAATTCCCACTACCTAATTATTAATTGAAAAAAATGAGATTCTCTCCCAATTTGGCCTCCATGCAAATTGATTAGGCTTAGTGGGAGGAGTTACATGCAAGGGTGGTGGAGAAGCCTCTAGAAGCTTCTTATTCCTCCTACGACATGTGCCTTAATTAGGGTGAGGGAAATTAAATAACCAATTAAAATATATATATATATTTTCTATGTGTGTGTGTGGTTTATTATTTTTATTCCCTTACAATATTCATTCAATAGTTTATCCAAGGAAATATAATAGAGTTTTGTATTTAAATAAAAAAGGTGATAAAGGAGGGTTGTGACAAAATCATCATCACCCGATCCTGCAACACCCTGATCATAGGAACGACTTTCATGAGGGCGGATAAATTGCTGTAAAAACAATACGTACATATTTTAGTTAATGACATAAAAAGAGAATAAAATATAAACCATTATTGAACTTTTGTTATAATTAAAGCTTTCATTATTGCTTACTTGCAAGTTTTCTGCTGTCTTATACAATAATTCTACCCTCTGTCGTATCTCATCAGTGGTAGGATGCATGGCTGCCAAAGCAACAATCTCTTTTCTACTTTTTATAAGAGGCATTTTAAAGAATTTCACAAGGTCTGTGGGATCTTCAGGGTCATCATTGCTTAACCCTAATGATTCCACATCTATAGAAAGGTGCTCAAGTACTGCAACTCCCTTTCCCTTTCCCCGAACATCCGTCTGTGTCAAGAATATCATTAACAATTACAAAATTAGTATAAATCACTAAAAAAAGAACATAATAATGTAACAGTTTGCTTCTACCTAATTTGTACAATTACAATGAGGTTTACCTGCTCGGTAGAAGTGTCACAAGGTACATCTCTGTCTGTGATATGTGATGGATCCATGTCGGCCTATGACAAAGAAAAAATATAAAAAACGTTAGTGAAATTACATCATACACAACATGAACAACATGAACTTTGTAGACAAAAAAAGTATTAAACAATAAAAAGATGTTGTCATCAAAATCATTGTAAATTTTGTAATTCCTTACCTTTACTTTATGTAGACTATGCAGGATCCTCAACTAAATGGTCACATAAATAGTCACATAGCTAATAAACAATCCAATTTCCATAAATAAACACAGTTTAAAAATTGTCACATAAATAGTCACACCCCCTATCTCCATCTCCATATTAAAAGGTGCATCATGAATTAATTATGTAATGGCATTATAATTCAAAATAGAATGAATTAATTATGTAAAAAAAATTCTATCAAGAAGTCAATATTCAATAGATAATATACTAATCACATTCCTCATACATTTCATTCCTCATCATCATGAACATCAAGGTCATCATCGCCATCATCATCATCATCATCATCATCATCATCATCATCATCATCATCATCATCATCATCATCATCATCATCATCATCATCATCATCATCATCGTCGTCGTCGTCATTGTCGTCATCATCATCATCAACGTCTTCACCATCATCATCACCATCACCGTCATCATCATCAACATCATCATCATCATCATCATCTTCTTCTTCTTCTTCTTCTTGTTCTTCTTCATCGTCATTGTGAAACTGTCGATCGTGATCATCATCCACTTCATCTTCTACTTCTTCGGTATCTTCTTCTTCCATCACATTATACTTTATCGGCCTTCCTCTTGGATCATGTCTAACAACAAATGACCAACCCGGTTTATGTGGAACCTCAGAGTAAAATACTTGCTCACATTGGCTTGGAAGAACATAGGGCTCATCCCCAACTGGTTCAAATGACCTTGTATTTAGCATTATAAAACCATTATCATGTTCAATAACAGTTCTATTAGGATCATTTTTATTCAATCGTACCCTGTACCATTTGACGATGAACAAAACTAATTTGAAGGAATTAAAGTCACACTCAAGTATATCATCCAAAATGCCATAGTATCGATTTTGAGATTGTTGAGGATGAATGTCATTTCTCGATGAAATATTTGTCACCTCAAAGACTGCAGTGATGCCAGAATCACAAGTTTTCTTCGTGTCATCCAACTTTTTTATGCGAAATTTATGACCATTGCAGCACATAGCGTTGTGGTGTTTGACCTACGATATGTCAAACATGTAAAATTTATTGCATTGTGAGTTGATAAACATATGGGTGATTAATAAATTTATACGTACCTATTTATCTCTTAAACCATATGCTAAATCAATTTCCCTTTGTGTAACATTGGAATCTCCATTACAATGTGCTTCTTTAACCAATGAAGCCACACCTTCCCATGTTAACGTGCATCCAGAATGTTGACAACGTTCAATCCATACCATCATCCAATCAAGATTGTTTGCAATATACAAATGTAGTGCATCCTACTCTCAACCAACTATACAAAAAATAAATAGATGTCTTACAATCGATTTATTTTGAAGATTAAGAATTAATTAACTACAATAACATCTTATAATTACCTCTCACTTTCCTCAATCTACCTTTCCCCATCAAGTACTCCCCTTTGAATTTGTTAATGGTGTTGGGATCCCAAATGTGATCCATGTGGATCTTTGCTGCAAACTTAGGAAGATATTCAGAAATGTACACCATAGTCTGGTATACCATATATCCCTCCACCATAGAACCCTCAGGATGTGCTCTTTGTTGAACCAAAGCCTTCAAAAATTTCAAGTGCCTCTCAACCATCCACATTGACCTAGTGTGTACAGGTCCACACAATTCAATCTCCTCAACTTGGTGTATGAGGTAGTGTTCTTGTGCATTGAAAAAAGATGGAGGTAGACACTTTTGCATTTCACACATTAAATGAGGAATTTTTCTCTTCCAATATTTTATATCATCTTTATGGATTTCTTTACATGACAACCACCTACAAGGTATTCAAGATGCAAAAAAATATATTACATAAGAAGTAAAACAAATCACAAATATAATATCTATACAACGAACTAAACAAATATCACTACTTACCTTATGTATTTTCCAAGATCATATATGACTTGCTTGACATTATTGTCGAAGTCGTTTGGGAGAGATAGAGGTAGAACGTACTGCAACAATTATAAAATTATCTTTTCATTTTTTTGTAACATAATGAAAAGTACACGTACGCTCAGTACTTAAATACATACTAAAAACACAAGAACATGAATTAACTTAATGAAGGTATGCCAATCATGCGTTTTCATCCCTGGCCCAAATTCACTCTTCTTTGACATGAGATTGTTTATGTTCGTAGAAAATCCTGTGGGAAATCAATTTTTCGTATGACTTCTTTTATAGCATTGCTTTGCTGGTCCATTAATAACCAAGGAAGCTCACTTATATTAATCTGGTCTCCATGGCTATTTGATTGAATGACATTTATCATTGCATGATTGGAATCCTAAATGTCACTACATATTTTGACAATTTTTTCTTTGTCACACCTTCCATCCAATATTTTCCATAATGTCTCTATTATATTCTTTCCAATATGCATACTATCAAACAAATGAACAATTTGTAACTGCTCGTAGTAGGGAAACCTACTAAATTATTAGGGATAACTTTTTATTCCCTTAGGAAGGTGGTCATTTATGCCTTCACGACCATCATGATCATCAATCACATCATCAGTAAACAAAACAAAATAGAAAAGATGTTTTATGACAAACCAATAGATGGAATGGCATTACCTTGACAATTAATTCTATTATATTCCAACTTCCATAGGTGAGGTGTCATTCTTTGTGGCTTTGATGTATTCTCTTCTTTCCCATTGAAAAGATGTTTTTCAGTATTTCGATACTTATGATTTTTGTGGAGAAAGTGCCTATACTCATCAAACACTTGCTTTCCTAAACTTTTTGAATGACGAGATTTCATCTTTGGACCACAAACAAGACATGCAAATTTTCCCTTTGTTTGAAGACCTACAAGATAATGTATAATTGGATTAAATATGAAATTTTTTTGAATTATAATGTTCATGCACAACTTAAAGACTATAACATACCACAAAAATGTGTTAGCCCCGGGGCATCGTGTATTGTCCATAGAAGCATCACATGGAATTGAAATTGTCTCTGTCCTATTGGTCTAGAGACGTCATACATAGTGACACCATTCCATAACTCCAACAACTCGTCGATAAGAGGCTCGATATATACATTCATATCTTTAACTTGGTACTTACCTAATCGAATGAACAAAAACATTACATAATTATTATGACCATTTTACTGCAATATTTATAATTAAATTTAGACGACATATCGAGCCAACAATCATTGCCAACATTATGTGCTCCCTCGATTAGGTAAGTACTTGGAACAATCATTGCCAACATTATGTGCTCCCTCTTTATTGACATCCATGGAGGAATGTTATTGTTGATAACAAAAACAGGCCACACTGAGTAAACAGATCTCATCTCTCTAAATGGATTGACACCGTCCGCTACCAATGAAAGCCTGAGATTACGAGGTTCTTCTTTAAAGTGTGGCCACTTTTCCTCTATGTCCATAAATGATGAACCATCTGCAGGCATTCAAATAATGTCATCATGACTTCTATTGCGTGCATGGTAATCCATAAATTGTGCCAAGGTAGTGCACTTGAATAATCGTTGCATACGTGGAATAATGGGAATATAGCGAAGAACCTTGCGAGGAACCCTTTTTGTTATTTGATCTGTTCGATATCTACTGATATGACATTCAGGGCATTCAGTTCAAAATTCATGTTGTTTTTGATATATAATATGATCATTGGGACAAGCATCTATTGCTTGATACTCCATTCCAATATCTTTCATAACGGCAGATAATTCTCGGTATGAGCAAGGTAGAATATTTGATGGTGGTAACAAAAACTCACCTATCAATCTACAACAACAAAATATAATTTTTTATAATAAAGAATATTAATGGTACAACATGATTCATAGTTTATTATGACATATATGACATGCCTTAACATATGTGACATTGTTATGTTGGATAAACCATTCATAACCTTCAAGTTCACCAACAACAATACAATAGAGAGAAGAGTTGCCTGCGAGCCTTCATAAAGGGCCTCAGATGCCTTCTCAAGTAGAGGGACATCATGAACAACATCAAGGTGTCATCTTCATAATCATGATCAGCTGCACGAGTACTAAATGAGTCATGGATCAATGTATTTGTACCATCATCTTCAATTGTGTTTTCTGGCTCATGATCGTCATCTTCCATGGGATCATTACCTTCAGCTTCAATATTCACACCTCCATGTTCGTCCACTTCAAAAATCATATTCTCAGGGTTGTGTTGATCCATACCATGTGCTCCGGGGTGCTCGACCAATATAAAATTGATATACATAAATAAACCGTGATCATGATCTCATCATCACGTGATTTATTATGTATATAAATTGTCAAAACGATATAATGAAAAACTTACAAATGGATGATAATCATGTCCACCTTCAATGTGACCATGTAGCCTACAATGTTTCTTCGTTGTTTTGATTAGAAGTCTTCTAGTCTTTAACCCCATACAAATTTTGCACGGACAATAACATTTTCCATCACCTTTTCTTTTCAAGTTAGACCACAATCTAGCAATTGTCTCCTTATTTTGTTGTTCGTTGATATTGTCTGACATGGTCTTTCTTCATAGGCAAGAAAATAGAAATTACTATCTGACATGGTCTTTCCCTCAGGAGTTGGCAGATCCTGCTTCCATACTTTAATTCTATTTTCTCAAAGGACAATCCTAAAAATCCATGCATTGCAAACAAATTTTTACACCTTTGTTGGTTGTGGTGGTGTCACAGAGAGTTTACATCAATAAATGAAGAACATGCCAATGCTTTTAATACAGCAGTAGAAGTCTATCTCTTATTCAATATCTTTAGTGAAACCCCCATGATCTTTTGTTGGAGTAGAATTTGTTATATTCTAGAAAGGGTCTTGTCCTTTGTTGATGGGATATTCATCTACCTCAAGAAATAACTGTTCTTATCTCCAACAAGAAGTGGAACTAAATGAAGATCTAGCACCATGAAATTAATCCTCAAAAGGATTACTATAGTTAGTTTTGGTAGATAATGATCTGGGTAAAATACTAATGTGGCTTTACGAAACATTATGTACTAGCTCAGAATACTCTAACAACTTTGGTGCGACATGCTACATCCAATTAAGTCTCCATCGGTATCTCTATTGTGTTTATGGATTGGGATTCAATGTACTCTTTTTATACACAGATTTTACTTTCAACTGAGGAGGTTTGTATGTACTTACTTGTCTTTCGATTGTATCCCTATTTCAAGAATTTCTTCTATCAACAAATCATTTGTTGTAAGTTGTACAAGTGGAAGCTTGAACATGCCTTCCATGCTAGCCTTGTTGATACGTTCAACACCATCTTGTGCAACAAATCTTTAGAACTCCATTTTTCCAAATTGAAGAGTGAGTAGTAGGGACAATCTAGGACACTTACAGAGGTTTTGTAAGAGAGATAAATAGACCTAAATATTATGGCTTAATAATGATCAATAGGTAAACAGATAAGAAACTCTCAATATCAAAATGACTTTCTCAATTGTCTTTACTAGAAATGGATAGATCTGCTAATAATGGCTTTATGACTGTATGTCAACTTTAGACTCAATCCAAGAAGAGCTATAACTAATATGCGATATCTAGCTTTATGATCTCTATAATATAACAATCCAATAATTATGTTTCCATGCATCTATACCACAACACAAACATCATGCTAGTGTTCAGCCATAGCAATTGATATCCTAATTATAGAATGTGAAATATGCACATAACTATGAATAAAGATTAAGAAAAACAAAGAAAGATGCTTATTGCAAACATAAATGACTAATGGACAAGAATTGAATTCATTGTAAATAGTTTTGAATATCAAATTCACTTATTTGTGTGCATTTAGTAACTCATGTACTTGTGGCCAACCATTTATCTCTTTCATAAATTAAACACTTATTAATAACATTAAATGGCCGAGTAATTATGTTTTAGTAGAAATTGAAAATAAAATATTTTATTTCAGGACAGCTCACACTATTCCCTATCATATATTAGACTATCGATTTTGTTAGTAGTGGTTTGATGTCATTGGAGCTGATCATTGCATTTCTTTAGTTACGTTTGCTAGCCTACTCCCAGCCTGTGCCAAAATGGGAGCTTTGGAATAGGGTATGGACATCCATCAAAGCATAAACGATAGAGGAATTTTGTCAGATGTAGTTGCAACTGCACAAAATGGATTTGTTGAGAAGGCTTTAGAAACTTTCAAGCAAATGCAATCGGCAGGTGTAAAGCCAAATTCCATGACCATTGCTACTATCCTCCTTGCTTGTGCCAAAATGGGAGATTTGGAATAGGGTATGGACATTCATTGAAGCATAAAGGATAGAGAAATTTTGTCAGATGTTGTAGTTGTAACTGCCTTGGTAGACATGTATGCAAAATGTGGAAGCATAGATAAGGCACGTGAACTATTTGATAGAATGCCTGAAAGAAATGTTGTC
This sequence comes from Cryptomeria japonica, assembly GCF_030272615.1. NCBI lineage: Eukaryota > Viridiplantae > Streptophyta > Pinopsida > Cupressales > Cupressaceae > Cryptomeria > Cryptomeria japonica. The sequence continues at coordinate 547,223,251 of NC_081407.1, read as the reverse complement.
TCGTGGACTGCAACAATTGTTGGATATGCACAAAATGGATTTGTCGAAAAGGCTTTAGACACTTTCAAGCAAATGAAATTGGAAGGCATAAAGCCAAATTCCACAACCTTTGCCAGCATCCTCCTTGCCTGTGCAAAAATGGGAGCTTTGGAACAAGGTATGGACATCCATTGAAGCATAACGGATAGAGGAATTTTGTTAAGTGTTGTACTTGCAAATTCCCTGCTTGACATGAATGCAAAATGTGGAAACATGGACAAGGCTTGTGAATTGTTTGATACGATGCTACAAAGAGATGTGATCTCATGTGAACAATCAACATGTGCATATACGGGAGGAAGGGATTGCTGATACAAAATTGAACACTCACTCTTCAATCACAGTTCTATGGTTTTACGAGATTAAAATAGGACAATTAACCACCACATGTATATTTTTTGCAACATGAAATTAAAAACTAGGGCAATTTGAATCTACCTCCTACGTGGGATTGCCTTCGACGCGGGTTTGATGTTCTTGGGGGTTGAAGTCACCATGGATGCCTACGCGGGATTGCAATTCACAAATGAATTCCCTACCTCTTTTTTTATTTTTGTAATGGCCGCTGTCATCGGAATTACGATGAACTCAAGCACTTTTTTGAAAAAAAGAAAATTCTCATTGCTAATGCCTTCTTCGTCAAAACCAAATGGGTAATTTCCGTAAAAATTACGACGAATGCGGGCATTTTTTCAAAAAAAAATCAAATTTGGCCATAATATACCTTCTCCATCAGAAACCTCAGTCAAAAATCTAGTCCAAATGTATTAGTGTGAAGCAGTTCATATAACTGTGCATGAAGGACAATAGGTCAAGCTTCAAGATACAATATTTGTAGTTCATTGTCACAAGAATAGTGATAATCTTCAATGTCAAGAAGAAATAAATGATCAAAGATGCAGTCCAAAGATTATAAAAATCATGGAGCAAAAAGGAAACTAAACATGCATAGTTTAGGATCATCCAAGAAGGTTCACAGTAGTCCAAAGTATTAATAAGATGCTATGGTGATATGGACAACAACCAAAGTCCAAATGAGTCACAATGAATGGAGTAAAAACCATAAAAGTAAGTACAAGGAGAAACAAATACTAATGGGAATAGGGGTTTAGATTAATCATCTTCAGTGATACAAATCCCAGCTTGTGCTTAAGGATAGTTACATGTCAACCTGGACATCGAAAGGAAGTCTTAAGAGCTTACATTAGCAGTCAAAGCATCTCAAAATAGTCAAGGGATCAAACACAGTGAAAGATGCATCTCAAAACAATCAATACACAATGTATACAAGGGAAAAGGTTCATGAGAGCATGCCATTTACACTCACAAATTGGTCATAGGTGCAATCACAGTTACAAGGTGACTGCAACAACAGTAAGTAGCCTAATATCTCTAAAAGTAAAGAGCATTCACAACAATGATGACAAAACTTTGAGAAGTATGAGGGATATTTTTTTTAATCGTAATCATGATTCATCTTTACAAGGTATGAGAAATCCATTAGAATAAAGATACAATGATCAAAACATTGACATCTCAAAAGACAAAGCTCCTTTATCTAAAAAAGGTACGAATCATACACCTCATCATAGTCACAGTACAGTCCACAAACCCCAAAAATAGAGGATGCCAAAATGATAGAGAGTAGGGGCATGGCATGAATAACCTTGACAAGCAACCCATATAAATAGTAAATCCCCAAACTTGGTTATGACAAGGATATAAAAGAAAACAACATCAAAGCACAAAGCCAATCAATGACATATTGCAGCAGTTTAATGCAAGTTATTAGTACTCAACCACATGATAGCACTCAGTCACATGGTGTGAGAAAGTAATATAAGATAAGGAAAAGACAATGCACAAAAGTAGGCCTTTAAGGAGCATTCATGAGAGAGACATGAGAGAGATATTCCAGATTATTGTTAAGAGCAAATAAATAGGAAGATGGGTATTGATACACATCTTTTGTTCAAAAAGAACTTAATGGTTATCATGTCACAGTCCTAAAATACAATGAGTAGTTCAATCAGTTCAGGAGCAGTTTTTGGAAGAAGAGGTGGACTTTTTTTAGTTTACCATTAGTTTAGGCCTTTAAAAAGGAGTTTGGGAGCATGAGAGGTAGTTATACACTAGTTTTGACTTTTCAAGGGTCATACATTAGTTGAGAAAGGCTTTCCGGCAATTTATCTTCACTTTCCAATAGTTCCTCCTTCCTTTTTGCATGATTTTGAATCAATTTAGACCTCAAGCAGTTGATCATGCAAATAGGAGATAGAAACAAGGAGAATCAATTATTTCTTCATTTAGTTCAAGGCTAGTTCTCCTTAGTTTTATCTTTGAGTTAAGTTTAGGAGACCTTTCTATAAAGCTTTCTTCTTCTATTTTTCTCAGTTAATTCCTTTTTCTCTCTGCCTTTTTTGGCATTCAACATTAAGCCATGAAGATTGTATCTCGCCATGGAAGCATTTTTAGTTGTAACAACAGTTCTTTTAAATTTTCAATAAAAGGATAACAATTTTCCTTCTTGATACTTTATGTGTTGTGTTTAATGAAAGATTTGATGAAGTTCTTGTGATTCATTGTTAGAATTCTCTTATTTTGTCTCTTTCAAACAACATTAATGTGAGAAGATGCATAGTAAGTACAGGTTATAGATTATGTTCAGCTAGTCTTAGTAGTTTGTAGTTGTGAAAACTCATTGTTTTCCTTCAAGCAAGCTATGAAATTATCCATTTTCTATAAAATATTTATGTATTAAATTCTTTGTTGAGCTGTGACAAACAAGGTTTCTTTTGTTAAGATGTGTTGTGAGTTAGTGCGGTCGATTAGGTTTCTTAAACATTTGGTGAATCACCTCTTGGGATAGGTTTCAATTCAAGTTTTCTTCCTATCCCTTTTCCCATCAAGTCAAGTTTGCAAGAGGTTCATCAAAGAGAACTAACCCACTCTAGAGGTTGATTTCCATCATAGGAAATCCATAGGCCTGGAAATATTCCCATGTTTCACAAGATTTCTAAGCTTTTAGCTTAAGAATCATGGGTGCAATCTTGGTGACAACAAGAATGTCATTATAGGGGCTATCACTGATGAAAGATCCCCAAGGTTTTACATTTTTGGTATTTAATACAATGATAAGAGTGAGATATATATCAATAGAATCACAAATTCTCAATTTAAGAGAAATTGTATGGGACCAATCTAAAGGAAACCTTTATGCTCATCTCTTCTCTTAGCAATAAATAATTTGTGTAATGCGTGCATTCTGATTTTATGTTCACACAATATAATTATGTAAGCCACAATTTGTTTTATTACTACAAAAAGGCTAAGATGACTATTTAAACTAAGGTAGGTCATTATGGGTTATCCAACAAAATAAAATTGTCATCAATATTGGTAATATCTATGGTGTCATGAATACAACTATGTAAAACTCATTATGTGATCTACAACATTGTTTTAATTCATTAGGGTCTCATATCCCCAAAATTATGAATTGTAAATGGTGATGAAGAGCAAGCACAAAGTCATTGTGGAAATGGATTGCCAGCAGGTGTAAGCTACATCAATATAATACAAAAAAATACAACTAAAAGAATGGAGAGATAAGTTTGTAGTCGCTGAAGGATTCACCAGATTTCTTTATATTTGCCATTTGTTTTACTTATTATGTAATATATTAAATATTTTTGTTAAATCTCATTAATATATTTGCGTCTTGAATCACTTGTAGATGGTTGTCATCTAAAGAAATCCATAAAGAAGATATAAATTTTTGGAAGAGAAAAATTCCTCGTCTAAAGTGTGAAATGCAAAAGTGTCTACCTTTGACATCTTTCAATGCACAAGAACACTACCTCATACACCAAGTTGAGGAGATTGAATTGTGTGGACCTGTACACACAAGGTCAATGTGGATTGTTGAGAGGCACTTGAAAATTTTGAAGGATTTGGTTAGACAAAGAGCACACCCTGAGGATTCTATGGTGGAGGGATATATGGTATATTAGACCATGGTGTACATTACTGAATATCTTCCTAAGTTTGCAGCAAATTTCCATGTAGATCGCATTTGGGATCCCAACTCCATTAACAAATTCGAAGGGGAGTACCTGATGGGGAAAGGTAGATTGAGGAAAGTGAGAGGTGGTCATGGAGATTAAATAGAATACATTTTACATTTGGTTTTTATGTATATTATACTTATTTAATTATTAATCTTCAATATACATCAATTGTAAATTAAGGTCATATACCATGGTAATTAACCAATTATATGTCATTTGTGAATTTCAATTTTTTCTGATACAGTTGGTCGGGAGTGGGATGCACTACATTTGTACGTCACAAACAATCTTGATTGGATGACAGTATGGATTGAATGATGTCAACAATCTAGTTGTGCATTAACATGGGAAGGTGTGAATTCATTGGTCAAAGAAGCTCATCGTAATGGAGATTCCAATGTTACACCAAGGTAAATTGATTTAGCATATGGTTTAAGAGATAAACAGGTACGTATAAATATATTAATCACCCATATTTAATTATTTTCAATTATATTATTGATATCTATATATATATGTTGAGATTTTTTTCTTTGCGTACATTCAACCAATAATATGTTTATCATCTGACAATGCAATAATTTTTACATGTTTGACATATTACAAGTGAAACACCACAAGGCTCTGTGGTGCAATGGTCATAAATTTTGAACCAAAAAGTTGGATGACACGAATTAAACTTATGATTTTGGGATAACTGCAGTCTTTCAGGTGACTAATGTTTCATCCAGAAGTGACATACATCCAGAAGTCTCAGAAAATCGATACTATGGGATTTTGATGATATACTTGAGTGTGACTTCAATTCCTTCAAATTAGTTTTGTTCGTCATCCAATGGTATAGGCTACGATTGAATGAAAATGATCCCAAGAGAACTGTTATTGAACATGATAATGGATTTACCATGGTTAATAGAAGGTTGTTCGAGCGAGATGGAAATGAGCCCTATGTTCTTCCAAGCCAATGTGATCAGGTATTTTACTCAGAGGTTCCAGGTAAACCGAGTTGGTCATTTGTTGTTAGACATGATCCAGGAGGAAGGTCAGTAAAGTATAATTTGGTGGAAGAAGAAGATACCGAAGAACAAGAAGATGATGATCAGGATCAATAGTTAGTTGATGACGTGCCCAAGGAAGATGTCGAAGAAGAGGAACTAGATCATGATGATGTAGGAGTTCATGTTCATGAAGATGATATTTGTGTGGATGATGACATTATCGAAATTGATATCAATGACGACGATGATGATATGATTGTATACACTCAAAAATTGGCTATGAATAATTAAATAAATATTTATTATTTATTTAATGTTGATTTCCTCTATTAAATAATTAAATTGACAAGTTTAATTATTTACTTCATTTTAATATTAATTCTTCTATTAAATAATTAATTTGAAAAGATTAATTTATTTAATTCACTTTAATTTTTATTCTTCTATTAATTAATTAAATTGAAACATTTTATTAATTAATTCATTATCCCTTTCTTCTAAATCAATTCTATCAAATAACTTAAATATTTGATCATTCCTATCCAATTCTTCTATAGTCTCATCAATTAAATAATTTTATAATTATTTAAATCTCCTTTTCCAACTCACTTCATCTTCACATCACTTCCTCTTTTTCCAACTCATCAATAATGTGGCTAAAGATATTAATAATTTTGAAATATTAATAGATCATTTATCTTCAACTTCAAATTCATAAATCAAACAATGTGTATGTACAAACATTTCTCAACTTCCCTATATTTTATCCAATCTTCCTACATCTTTGGAGCGAGTTGAGTCCACTTGTCCTCATATCCCTAAATATTCTCCAACCATCCTATATTCTCTCAAGTCTTCATCCTCAGTCAAGGTGAGCCTTTTGACACTTGGCTTTTCCTTCCACATTTTCCTCCATCTTGCAGGTGTAGGAGGAACATCTTCCTCTTTTATCTCTCACATCTCAATCAATCTTTTCATATCCATCCAATCTACATGATTCAATCTCAATCATTGATCTCTGCCACATGGGATTTTGCACATCAAAAATCTATAAAAAGAGCAATTCTCCAGAATTTTGAGACTAACAGCCATCTAATAGTGATCTTGCAGTAGTCATTTTTGCATCTATGAGTTTTTAGCAATTAAGCATTTTGATCATTTTAGGAGTCTTTTTATTATCTTGCATCATAGTTTAAATCATTTTAGCTTGCATATCCAACTATTCGTTATCTATCCATTTCACATTTGCCATCTTGGAAGCCACATAGTACATGTCTGATCTGCAACCAAGAACAATGGGGATAGGACACAATGAGACAAGAGGGTAAAGGTATAATCTTTATATTTTCATTCTTTTTTCCTTTACTTTGTTTCATTGGTTGATATTTTATTATCAATATTTGTGAAAATCTAACCAGCTGCAGGTTATTCTGAAGTGAAATTCCAAGTTGATACAATGACCAATCCTTATAATGTCGAATATGAATTGTATGATACAGACAAAAAGTTGGATGAAGAAGAAGATCAATGACGTTGAAATGTATGTGTTATGCGATTATATCATCTATTTGGTATTGATTTATTGATAGAATTATATTTGACTTATATGGTTACATAATTAATTCATGATGTTTTTAATTTCTATGCCATATGTATCTTGATAATCCAACCATGTAACAACATATATAATTTCTTAACATAGAGATTTAAAGAAGCAATTATCAATTGTAGATAATAAAAATAGAGAACTGATTTTAAAATGAAAACATCCACAACACCATTTGCAGATAAGGAAACTGATTTTTGTATATTACTTCTAAAAAATAAGAGTCTTGTTCTTGGAACATGAGAACTGCCTGAAACTTGAACTTCTAAAAACTTGTAAAAGCTTAAAAACATATATCAACTTGTCCTTTGTAAATGATTACATCAAGTAATTATAACACATCATAGGGTTACACCTTTTGAAAAAGTCTTTTGGAAACAAATTAAAATATTAATCTTTAAATGAAAGTAGTTATCATCTAGTTAAGCACAAATGCAATTTGGTTAAGCGTGCCAAGTATTTCTCGCTGAAATGAGTATCATAGTCATGAACAGTGTCTCGTGCCTCGACCTCCATCAACACCATGCCCTCCATTTAGTTTGCCACTTTGTCAGTGTCCTTAGCTTTGGAAGCTTTCATTGCATCCTTGAGCACCTATTGGCATTCCCCAATCCATTCCACTTTCTCCTTCTGATCTCCATCTTCATTAAGTAAAGGAGGGATGTCATTTGACCCATCACCAAGGAAATCAACACCCTTAGATTTTAGAGCCTTCAAATATTTTTTATAAATTTTTATCAGTTGTTCACAATTCTGCACAACCTTAGGATTTGCTTCATCTTTGCCCTAAATCTCTTTAAGTCATTCATGCAGTTGCTCATCCAATCTCTCATGCTCCTCGATGGCAGCCTCATTCTTAAAGTACATATCCCAGTATTTATCCATCCATACTGTGCTATGCTCAAATTCATCATTGCTATATAGGAAATAAGGACAATCACGAATTCCTTAACTATCTAAGCAATTCAAACATAAAACCAATGAAATAATGCAATTAAGAAATAGGAATGTAAAATATGTTAATCAAAACTCCCTATTCCATGATCGCATATGGATTCCATTGATCTTCTCCTCTCCATGTTATGATGGCTCTCATATATTGTGCTGGCAACCTACAATTGACACAAAGATTCAAAGTTTGTGATTCAGAGGAATTGTGAGGATTGAATGCTCAATTTATAGATTTTTGGATGAGATTGATTGAAAGGTGGAACAAAATGATCAAGAGGTGGAACTCAGGTGAGATCACATGCTGATTGATAGTTGAACTGTTGACTTCGAGGTGAACCAGAATAGATTGAATAGATTAATTGAGTCAACTGATTGAGAAAAAGCTAACTGAAAGAAGAAAAAGAATGATTGGAGGAAATAAAGAAGATGACAAAAGAACTAGAAGATGGCAATAGAGACTAGAGAGATAAATAATTTAATTAATTAATTGATTGAATTAATTATTTAGCATGTGCTTGCATTTTAACTTAGATTTTCAATTTAATCTTTGCATGAGATTTATTCAAATAATTGAATTTATTTTAATTCAATTTAGTATTTGAATATATTTAGAACTTGACTTTGATTTTCAATTTGGTTTTTGAAATCATGCACATGTATTTGAATTTGGAATAAATTAGAAGAATTAATTAGTTAATTAAATAATTTAAAGAAACTATTTAATTATTTAGAAATGGACTTTAATTAAATAATAAAGATTATTTAAATTAAAGGATTAAATCAAAATTAATTAAATAATAATATTTAATTAATATTTAGAAAAAGGTTAATGATTAGATGATTAGAGATAGAATTTGAGAATATAATTATTTAAATAATAAAGATTATTTAAGTTGGGGAATTAATCATAATTAATTAAATAATAAATATTTAATTAACATTAGAAAATGGTTAAATGATTAAATGATAATAGAATTGAAGAAAAAGGAAGATTGACTTAATAAAATGGCGGTGCATAACACAAGGAAGGAGAATGTAAGGGGTTTTAGGCCAGTTTCCAAGCATTTTCATGATTTTTTTAGAGGCAGGGATAAGGGAAATTGGAGGAGGTTGGATAAAAATGGAGCAGGTTAGAAAGGAAATTTTTATCGTAGGCATCCAAATCAAGGGGTTTTTTGCAATCGGTCCTGGGAGTTTCAGGAACAACGATTTGCAGATATGGGAGGCAAGGGTTCGTTTGCTAAAGTTGTGAAAGCTTTGAGTGTGTTGGAGACGAAGGGGGTTAAGGAGTCAGTACCTATGCAGTATGCTGGAGATAAATCGATGGAGCAACCAAAGAAGGGTATTTTGGCGGAGCCACCTTTATCACAACAGAAGGGGGATAAGGTAAGTGAAAATCCCATTGGTTCTATTCCGGTGGGTGGTTCTTCATCTTAGGTATGGGCTCCTATTCCTTGTTTTGATATACTTGGCTCCTCTGTGGATATGAAGGCACACTGCTTAAATACAAATGCCATTGTTGGGGAAATATGGGGGGAGTCAACTAGCTTGTCTAAATTTCATCATAAACTGCAGAAAAGATGGTTGGATATGCGTTATTTTGAATTGCTTTCTGCGAATGCGTTTATTATTGTCTTTAATTCTTCCTCTATTAGGGATGAAGTTTTAAAATCTTCGCATCACTAGTTTGGTAAAAAATTGGTGTCTATTTCGGCATGGAAGCCATTTTTTGTTCCTTCTTGGTCAAAGATAGAATTGGTTCCTTTCTGGTTCGGTTTGCCTAAATTACCATTTGAATTTATGGATCCAGAGGTTTTAGAAAAAATTGGAAATACTTGTGGGTCTTACTTAACATCTACATTTGATTTTGTGGAGGGGGAGGTTCTGGTAAAAATATGTGTTTTGATTAACCCTAATAAAGTTTATCCATGTTCCTATAATATCAAATCCCACAAGGGTATTTGGAGGCAACCAATTAATAAGCTACAAAATGACCTTGTCAAAACTTCTTTGCTTTTGGATGCTCCTTTTCTTATGGATTTTTTGAAACATCCTGCTTTAGATGGGTCGAAACCTCATTTAGGTAGCAAGGATAATCCCTTATCTGCTAGAACGGTGCTGCCTATGATAGTCCCTAGGTCCACAATAAAAGCACCCACTATTTCTGAGGTTAACCAGGTTAAGAGGGTCGATGGAAGGTGAGAGGATCATGTTGTGCCTCATAATATGAAACTATGTTTTGATGGTAATAATCCTAAAATGTCTAATGGACATAATGTGGTTGAAAAAACAAACTCTATTGTTTCAGAGGATAACATTGTAAACAATTGTCATCTGATTCCTGTTGCCTTGGAGGGTAATAGAGGGGTTTCTTATAAAAAATTGGATAGTGTTTTGACAAAGGATTCTCTGATTCAGCAGGTTAGGGGCCTTCTGTATAACAACATGGACGACAAAGATTTTTCTTTAGAGAGGAGTGTCTTTGATCAGGAATTTCTTGTCATCATACTTGAGGTCAATGTGGTCCAACAAGTTAATAATTTACTTAATGATAAATCCTGTCAGCTAGATGAGGGGATGACTGAATGAGTAGTGTGTTCAATTGAGAATGATCTGAGTGGTATTCAGAAAAACCTTCCAATCTTTGCCTCTAAGAATCCTTTTGAAAATCTGGCTACAGAGGAACTTGGATCAGATAAGATGACATGAGTTTTGGCTTCTCCTAAGTCAATTATAGACTATGTCAAAGCCCAATCTAAATCATTTGTGTCACCTTATGTGGGTACCCCAAAATCTGCCAGTGGGTTACACATTTTCCAAGTTAAGTCTACCTTGACTCCACCAGTTATTTCGCCTAAGAGGAGGGGTAGACCGCCTAGTAGTTTGAAGACCCAACAAGAGATTGATGCAGGGATTCAAGGGATGTTGTCACCCAGTTGTAAAAAGGGGACTCCTATATCTTCTCAGGGGAAGGCTCAGGGGAAGTTTCAAGCTGCTCTAGGCTCAGTTAAGAAAAAAGATCCCTACTGACCAGTCCGCGGGTGACAAAGTCAATAGCTATTAAGAGAAATTTGCAACAGTCTTTTGGAGAAAAGAAAGTTTCTCCATCCCAAGAGAAGAGGGGAGCTTCGGTCTCCCCTTGAGGACAATGAGGGTTATATCCTAGAATGTTAGGGGTTTAAATGCCCCTAACAAGCAATGCTTGATTAGATCCTAGATGGATTTAATTAAGGGTGATATCTTTATGCTTTAGGAAACAAAGTTGTCTTGGATGCAACGTGTTCAATTTTTAGTTCTTGGAAAAGGTGGAAGTTTGTGTCTTCTCTTGTTGTAGGTGCATCAAGTGGTCTTGTGATTTTATGGAATGAATATAATATTGATTTGCAGCTTGTTGCCTCCTCACTGAATTGGATGTTGGTTTTGATACGTAGTAGGTCCTCTAGGGTTAAGTTTTGGCTTTTCAACATTTATGGGCCCTCAGGCATTCAGGATAAGTGTGTGTTGTGGAGTGAGCTCATGAGGGTTTCGACTCCCTTAAGAAAGGATTCCTTCTTAATCTTTGGAGGTGATTTTAATGCCATAAGGGATATGGATGAAAAGAGTGGGGGTATATGCCCTAATAAAAGAATTATGGAGGATTTTGGAGCTTTTGTTGATAATATGAACCTTTATGACTATAAAACTCAAAATGGACCTTTTACTTGGACCAATATGAGAAGGGATTTCCCTCAGATTGCAAAGAGACTTGATCGGTTCTTGCTTTCTGAAAATTGGGTTGAATCGGATACTGATTTCTTTTCTATGGTGTTGCCCAATCTGGGGTCAGATCATTTTCCAATTTCATTGACTATTCTGGAAGACAAAACCCCGTAGATGACTTTTTTTAAATTTGAACCCATGTGGTTTAAGGACCCTTCTTTTTTGCCTCTTCAAAGAAAATGGTGGTGTTCTACCCCCTTCTATCCTAGTTCCCGCATGTTTGAGATTGTTTAAAAGTTGCGTTTTCTCAAACAAAATATCAGAGTTTGGAATGCTTCACATTTTAAGAATATCTTCCTTGAAAAGGCAATAATCTAGGGTTTTATTGAAGTTTTGAACTATTAGGTGCTTCAAAGTGGTATGTTTCCTTTAGTATTTGATGAGCTTAAGGAGCTGAAAGCACAACTTGAAGAGGTTGTTGCTAGGGAAGAGGTCTATTGGCGACAGAAATCCAGAGAACTTTGGCTCTCTGACAGGGATAGGAACACAAAAAAATTTCATATCTGTACCAAGATAAAAAGGAAGCATAATAGGATTTCTTGTATATATAAATCTAATGGGGATCTTCTTACAGAGCTAGAAGAGATATCTTCAGAAGCTGTGGGTTTTTTTAAATCATTGCTATCTTCAAAAAAAGAGATTTTGAGGATGACTTTATTTCCCATATTCCTCCTTTAGTTTCTGAGATGGATAATAAGATGCTCATGTCTCCATTTTCACTTGAGGAAGCCAAGGTTGTCATTTTTGCTATGGATCCGGATAAGGCTCCTGGGCCAGATGGATTTACTCCACTGTTTTTTCAGAAATGTTGGGAGTTTGTTGGTATGGATGTTCTATTGGCCCTGGAAGAAGCAAGAAGGAATAGAACAATTCTCAAAGAGTTAAATAATACTATGATTTCCATTATTCCTAAAATAGAGGTTACTAAGACTTTTACAGATTTTCGTCCTATCTCCCTTTGTAATACTCTATACAAAAATTTTACCAAAGCAATTTTTATGAGATTGGCGAAACTTTTACCTAAAATAATTTCATCAAAACAAGGAGGTTTTGTCCCCGAGAAGGAGACTGCTGAGGGAGCAATTGTGGCCCATGAGGTTTTGCACTCAATTTCCTCCCAAGTGATACCTACTATGGTACTTAAGCTAGATATGATGAAAGCGTATGATAGAGTAGAATGGGGTGCATTAAAGAGTGTTTTAATCAAACTAGGTTTCTCTAGTGCATGGGTTAAGTGGATTTATGCGTGTGTTTCCTTTGCACAATTCTCTATCTTAATAAATGGTTCTCCTTGTGGTTTCTTCTCTTCTTCCAGGGGGTTAAGGTAAGGGGACCCCTTGTCTCCTTTTCTTTTCATCTTGTTGGCTGAAGCATTTAGTTGGGACATAAGGGTTTTTGCTTTAAATGGTCTTGGAGAGAGGTTAGGATTCCTAGTTTGCCTCACCCTATCCCCCATTGTCTTTTTGCAGATGACACTTTTCTCTTTGGTAATGCTTCATTGGCAGAAGCTAAGGTAATTAAGAAAATTATCGATAGTTATTCAACCTTTTCCGGTCAGAAAGTGAATGGGGCTAAGTCTAAAATTTTCTTTCTGAATACCTCCCTCTTGGTTCAACAAAGGTTACAGATTTTTTGGGGCTTTCAAGTGGGGGCTCTTCCTTGTAGTTATCTCGGGGTTCCCTTTTTTATGGCCCAGACAAAATCGGGTTTTTGGGACAAAGTTGTATCTATAGTTTTTAAAAGAATTATGTCTTGGAACCATAAATGGTTGACTTTGGCAGGGAAAATCCTTCTCATTAAATCAATATTGAATGCTATTCCTATGTATCTTATATCGGTCCTAAAAACTCCTAGGGCAACAACTCTTGATCTCCAGTCCACCCTTAGAGCTTTTCTCTGGGATGGTAACAAGGATGGGAAAAATAAGATTCCTCTCTTGGCATGGGAGAATGTGTGTCAACCTAAAGAACTTGGTGGGGCAGGGATTTGAAATCTTGAGCATCAGAATTTAGCTCTAGGGGCTAAGCTAGTTTGGAAGCTATATGACAAGTCAAATTCTCTATGGGCCAGAATTATGTTTGCAAAATATTTGAATAATGGGCCTAGGGAAAGTATTTTTACTATTTCAAATTTGCCCTCGAGCTCCTCTATTTGGAATTTTTTTTGTAAATGTAGGAGTTTCATTTTGCCTCACCTTTCTTGGGTGGCTGATAATGGCTAGAAATTGAGATTCTGGGAGGAGATGTGGAATGGTTATAACCCTATGATCGATATTAGGGATTGGTCAACTCTGAGACCTCTCCTTGTTTCTCTCTGGAGTGTGCATGGAGCTAATTATTTTGAAATTGTGTCAAATGGGCCCCTCAAGACTGCTAAATGGAAGTCTATTGATTTTTTGGATATTAACCAAGATATTAAGAGGGAGTATGAGCTTGCTTTAAAAGACAGGGTTGTAATTTTCTCAGATCTAGAGGATGAGCTAATTTGGATTAAGAATTCCTCTAGGTAGTATACAGCTAAGGATGGGTATAATTCACTTAGGTCTGCTATTTCTGCCCCCTCTTGGCCATATAAACTATTTTGGTATGTTGCTTGTCTTCCCAAAGCTGGGACTTTTGCTTGGCTAGCTATACAGGATAGGGTTCTCATAGGGTTTAGGCTAGATAGATTGGGGATTACTGTGGCTTTTCCTTGTATCTTTTGCAACAATCACCTTGAGTCATCATCCCACCTTTTTTTGCCTTGTGATTTTGTATCAAATTGTTGGTATTGGTTATTTGGTAAGTTGGGCATATCCTCAGTTATATGTAAAGACTTGAGTTCTCAGTTCAGCTTCTGGCCTCTCCTTTTCTCGTCATCCTTCTTTGCATGCCTCTGGGTTATTGCCCAATAGATTGTTATTTGGAACACATGGTTAGAAAGAAATAGGCAAATTTTTCGGAAGGAGAGTTCTTCTTGGTTGCAAATTGTGGAGAGGATTGAGTGTTCTATGACTGAGGTAGCCTTGTCATATATTTTTAAGAATTTGGATAATCTTAAATCCTTCTCTAACTGGTATAGTAAAATCTCTAAGTTTTGGAAGGGTATGTCAGTAATACCTTCTCAGGGTTGTGTCTCTCAAAAATATTCTACTGCAAACAAGAGAAGGGTGACTGTTTGGAAACCCCCTCCTTGTGGCCTTTTTAAACTTAATTATGATGGTGCTTCAAGAGGCAATCTTGGTCCAGCTAGAACTGGCATGGCAATTTTTGATCATGATGTTAATCTAATCCTTGCAGAATGTCATGCTTTGGGTTTGAAAACTAACAATTATGCTGAGTTGCATGCATTATCCTTTGGCTTGGATATGGCTATTAGTCTGGGCATCATGCATTTAATCATTGAGGGGGATTCGGTGGTTACTTTCCAATGTGTCTCGAAGCAAAAATCACATTGTTGGCATTTACAATATGTTCTGGATCATATTTTAAAATAGTTAGAACTCTTTGATTATTATCTGCTTTCTCATTGTTTTAGAGAAATCAATAAGGTGGTGGATTTTTTGGCTAATCTTGCTATTGATTTGATGCTAATCATTTAAATGTTAATAAGGAGGAGTTGTCTTCTTTTGATAGTATGCTCAGATGAGTAATCTCTTCACTGGGGTACGTGCTTATTCATTCTCTGGGTGGGTACCTTATATCTCTTGCATAAGAGGAAGAGATTTGATTTGGTGTTTTTCCTTGTGTTTGAAGTGTACAATTATTTCATCTCATTTCTTGATTATCATTTCTTGGTGTGCATGGTGTCGTGATATGACATATCTGTTGTGATCTATCCAAAGTTATCTGTCAAGGTACTTGTGTTTTGATCATGATTGGGTAAGGATCTTTTCTTTGCATCTGATGAGGTGTTTCATGTAATGTTCTTCTGCTACTAGTACCATGGAAGGTATTATGCTATTATTGTCTAAATTATAAAGATATTGCTTATGAGCTCTAAAACTGATGTTGGCTTTGACTGTAATCATAAATTGTGATGGCACTTTTTACTCACGTTTTTTTTCTGAAGATGTCTTTAAAAGGCGACAACAATATTGTTTTTTGCATAAGGTTTTTTCTCGGGTGTGCAAATATCAAATGTTTTTGCTCTATTAAGATACAGGGTTATAGTAGATTGTCGAGCCGCAGTCTCAAATGAGGATATGGGAGATAATTATGAGATGCTTAGTAAAGTTTTTAATTTGTTCTATCCTCGGGTGGATTATGAGGTACGTAGGTTGGTGGGAAGTCTCTTGTTGCAGACTGGTTCTAATTTTTCTGGATTTGAGATTTTGTCTCGATTTCTTACTCTGTTATGACATTCTATATGATGAGTTTTTTCTCCAATTCTTGGTTTCCATGTTCATACTTCCTTAGGTATGCCCTTGGGAGCTTGTTAGGCCTGCACTGGATAACTATCATTTTGAGGTGGGGTCTTTTTACTATGGTGGCTTTCTTCCTCGTTTTGACCTACTGGGTAATGGGTGGTGTGGAGAGTTACTGTTTGAAATGAGAACGGGTTTAATCTGTGATAGAAGGGGAGATACTTTGAAATCATTTGAAATCTTTCTAGATTGGGTTTCACCTCACATTTGGATAAGGCTTTGGTTTTGTTTATGGCTTTACATTCATTGCTCTCACCTTTTTTTTTGGTTTCAGCGCCTCCAAGATTGGAATTCCCCTTACAGATTGTCCCTCCTTTAAGAGAGGATAGGGAACCTCCAGATGAGAGCTCAAGCTCTTGGTTTTTGACTTGATTATATAATGCAGGTATTTTTTGGTTTCATCTCTCTTTTTGATGCAGATTACATCTCATGAACTATTCAAATTTTTTGGGATCTTGAGAAGAATTGGTGCAGCCTGGTTATTCGTTATGAGATTGCTCATCTGCAGTTTCATATTTTGTGGTATCTTGCCTTATGGGGCTGTTTGTATATCTCCAATTTTTGGAAGGAATCCAAACACATGATATGTACATCTCTAAAGCTATGTAATGGGTGGGTTCAGACTGATCTTGTATATGGGGTATTCAGGTTATTTTATTTTCTGCTTTTTAGGGCCGCGACTGAAGGTTTTCTTGCGGGTTCTTTCCTGTCGGTATGCCCTTTGAACCCGTTGTAAAACAAAATTATATTAATAAAAATTAGTTTAGTGGCATGTCCACTTTTATTGAAAAAAAAAGATGATGAGGAAATATGAAATTAGAAGAATAAGATTAATTAACTTAGTTAAATAATTAAAGAATTATTTAATCAATTAGAATAATAATTAGTACATGATCAATGAGACATTTTTAGGTGTCTACATTTTCCCCTCTTTGAGACAATGTCGGAATGACATTGTTTCAGAGAAAATGAAAAAAATTAAAGTTTTCCCTAGTATGCCCCGGTGATACTTAGGGTGTAATGCCCCCTCAAGAGATTGTTTGTGCATTAAAGACATGAATGATCTCTCGAAAAAAGAAGAATGTTAGATAGAAGAATAGTTTGTTGATTAGAGATAGAGATAGGTGATGTGAAGATGATATTGAGATAGAATATGAGAGAATGGATTGATGAAAGAAATAGAATGATGTTAGATGATAGAAAATGATTTAGAAAGAGACGATGAGAAAAGAACCAACAAACTAGCAAGAAGCAAATGAGGTGAAAATGAAATTGAATGAATCAAGAACTTGTGTCATTTATTTTATTGCACAATATATATTCATCATTGAGCCTTATTATTGAACAATGGAGCTTAGTACATAAGGGTATAAGGAACCAAGATGTAAAGATATCTCATTGAAGAAACAAACACATAGCAGACAAGCAACAAACAAAGAAAAAGGTAATGCCCATCATGGGTCCTCTAGTCACTTGTGAACATCCTTGAGTAGCATAAGAACATAATCTATTGCCAAATGATAAAAGATAAAGACTGACCCAGACAAAATTCAACAGCTATACTGACCTTGTGCCCTCGTACTCAGTTGTTTGATGTGATGGTTGATAATGTCTGATCTCATAAAGTTGCAGACCCCATTTAAGACTGACCTGTCTAATTTCGAGTGTATCCTCTTTTGTTTAAGACAAGATAATGATCACTTTGATATGGACATGATATGACTGATAAGACAATTTGATCAGTTGATTGTAGATGTTTGATTGGATAGTCGCATCCTTTGTTAACTTCGTTCAAAGTGTTTGTTGGATATCTGCTAGGGTATTTGTTTCTTGCAATACATTTTATTGCAATTTTTTTGATTGATTTTTTATTTTTTAGTTCTTTTCCAAGAGCTTTTTCGATGTTTTTGGATTATGTGGATCGATATTTGAATGTTTTTGGTTGAATTTTTCAGGATATTTTGTAGATGTTTTTTATTTCTTTCAGGATCATATTTGAATGTTTTTGGATTTTTGAGTTTTTTAGTGTTTTTGGATTTTGAGTTTTTCAGTGTTTTTGGATTTTGAGTTTTTCAGTGTTTTTGGATTTTGAAGGACTTTTTAATATTTTTATGATTTTTTTTCAGGACTTTATATGATTATTAGGAATTTTTTAGGACTTTATATGATTTTTAGGATTTTTTTAGGACTTTATATGATTTTTAGGATTTTTTCAGTTATGCCCCCAGTGTGAAGACTTGTATGACATGATGATCTGCAGAATACATGTGGTGACAATGAATTTTTCACATGACCTATGTTAATGCAATATACATGATCAAGATGCATTTCCGATTCGAACAGGGTTGACTGGGTTTGTTTAAAGCCTTTGTAATACACCAATTAAAATGGAGGTGCAAAACATTTCATAGATAAGCGATCAATCGATCCTTAAGGTCCTTTGGAACATTCAACTCAACATACTTAATGACTAAGATTTACAAATGGAGATGCGAAAAACTTCCCAATTGATTCTTGAAACTTTGATCTTCTTTCACCCATGTGTGTGCAGATGAGTTAATTCCTTCTCTTGTGTTCACTAAAGATCCTTAGCATCCTACATGACTAGCTACATGGATTATGCTAACTTCAAAAGCATCCCGAATAGAGCCTCGCTGCCAACAAGCTTTTAGAGCTCCGACGAGGTTATAGAGTGTAATTTCTAAAATATTGCTCCATTGCCCGTAGGTGTTCATAGCCCTGATGGAGGTACTTGCATGTTCCCATAGTCAAGCTTTTTTTTGTCGCACTTGCATGCATGATATTTAAGTTATATATCATTTCTCTTTTGCCTTGAGATGAATATTTGGCATAGCTCTTTTTCTTTTTATTTTCTTGCCTTGACTTATAAGTAATGAAACCTACTTGGGTGTGATAATTACACCGACGCTGAAGTAGAATTAGAGAATTTCACTAGTCATATGATCAACTAGGTGTCTAGAATGAATTAGAGATATTCTTAATATGTTTGAGATATAGCAATTGATAAATTTTGGGTTAACAAGTCTCAAATAGTGAAATCACTACCCAACCATAAGTAAAGCATCGTCACAAGGTAATGTTGAAAATGAATGACCTCAAAACCTCAAAGACTTCATGTCTGAATATCTAAGAAAGGAGATGACCCTTGCTTCTCTTGAATGTAAATTAATGACAAACTTGAATAGTTGCCTTATTTTATTGATGCTGCTATATGAAAATGCATAAACTTTGTGAATGCGATGCATTTAAAAAAGAAACTATATGTGATGCAGTGCTTTGAATAATATGATATGCAATGTAGAAAGTAAAACCTAAACTAACCCAGCCCTTAGGTATAATATCGTTTAAGGTGCATGTTGTTCATAGGATCAAAGAGTGGATCTCCCTCCATGGTAGCCAAATTATATGCTCCATTGCCTATAACCCTTATTATGATGAACGGACCTAGCTAGTTAGGTTCAAATTTCCCTGGCTTTTCTCGTTCCACTAGGTTCTCTTTAAGAACTAGATCTCCCACTTCAAAAGTTCATGGGTGGACTCATTTATTATAAATCCATCTCAGTATGTTTTGATAACCTTGCAGATGATTGAACGATGTTTGTCTCTTTTCATCAAGCGTTTCTAGCTCTTGTAATCTTGCTACCCGATAGTCTTCCTCTGATATGATGTTCTATAAGTAGACTCTTAGAGATGATATTTCTATTTCAATGGGAAGTATTGCTCTGTACCATAGACCAAGGAATATGGTGTTGCTCCTGTAGGGGTGCGTACTCCTGTTCTGTAAGCCCAAAGAGCAGGATTTAACTGGAGATGGCAGTCCTGCCCTGTGTTAGTGACAACTTTCTTAAGGATTTTCAATATTGTTTTATTTTTTTGCCTCTGCTTGTCCATTGCTTTTCAGATAATATGGCGTGGAAAATCTCTGTTGTATTTGAAATTTATCACACAATTCTTTCACTTCTTGATTTTTAAATGGACGCCCATTAGCTCTTGTGCCCATTGGAAGATGTAGGATTGATTTTACCCACTAGATCTAATCCCCATTGTGAAAATGGCCATGGTGACGTAATGGGTTGAAGATCTTGTGCTGGTGCATGAATGAGATCTCCATGCATTTGACATTGTTTACATTTCTACACATATTTATAAGCGTCATTTTCCATAGTTGGCTAGTAATAACCTATTCTTAACAATTTCTTTGACAATGGCGGACCACTTTGTTGTGCCCCACAAATTCCATCATGGACTTCCTTTAGAGAAAGTTGTGCTTCATTTCTATCAAGACATCAGAGAAGAGTTCCATTGAAGCCCTTTCTATACAATGTATCAGCGATAATGGTGTCTCTAGATGCCTGATGAATAAGAGTCTTCTTTTGATTTCTGGATAGATCCGGTGACATGTATTGAGTGTGTAAATATGCATATATTTCATTGTACCACATGGATTCTAGAGCCACAATTGCACATACATATTCTATCAAGGGAGTCTCATATGCCAGCATCATCAACTGGTCTATAATAAACTCAAACTGAGTTTCATTAGCAGGCATATTTAGAAGAGATCCTATGGTAGCCATGGCATCTGCTGCCTTGTTTTGCATCCTTGGAATCTGTTTGAAAGTAATTTTTTTGAAGTGCTCCTTGTAATCTTCTACCATTTTCTTATAAGGCATGATATTTTCATCTTTCGTGTTGTAGTCATCATTGACCTAGTTTACAATCAATTATGAATCACCATAGACTTGCAATTCTTTTATTCTCCACTGTAAAGCTGTACGAAGCCCTATGATGAGAGCTTCATATTCACTTATATTGTTTATGCATGTTAAATTTATCCTAGATGACCTAGGTATAGAATCCCCTTGAGGGGTGATGAAAAGAATCCCTGCTCCAGATCCATGACTAGTTTATGACCCATCAAATCTAATTTCCACATATAGATGCAGTCAATGTAAACACTGATTCATCTAGAAAGTCTATCAGCAACAGGTGAATTTCTTGTAAAGGATCCTCTGCTAACTGATCAGCTATAATTTGTCCTTTGATGGCCTTTTTGTCTATGCACTCTATATAAAACTCACTCAGGATCATGACCCACTTAGCTAATCTCCCGGTCAATGTTGATTTGCTTAATAGGTACTTGAGTGGATCAAAGTGTGCAATGAGTTGTGCTTTATGACTCAACATGTAATTCCTAAGCTTTTGAGGTGTGAATATTATTGCTAAGCGTGCTCGCTCTATAGGAGTATAATTAAGGTCATAACCGATCAGAGTTCTACTTATATAATAAATGGCTATTTCTTTTCCTTGTACATCATGCTATGCCAACAGAGCTCCTAGAGCTGAGTTTGTTGCTGATATATATAGCAATAGAGGTTTTCCTGGAGTAGGTGATACTAACACTGGTGTGTTTAGAAGATAATCTTTCAGAGCTTGGAAATCTTCTTGGCATTGTTCTATCCATTTAAAAGTAACTCCTTTCCTGAGTAAATGTTGGAAGGGGTGACACTTATCTGCCAACTGTGCTATGAATCTCCTTATGGATTCCACTCTTCCTTGTAACCCTCTTAGTTGTTTAAGTATTGATGGAGGTTGCATATCTATGATTTCCTTGACCTTGGCAGGGTCTACTTCAATTCCTGTGTTGGACACAATAAAACCTAACACTTTACCCGTTGTTATGCCAAACACACACTTCTTCGGGTTTAGTCTGACATTATACTGCTCCAACCAATCAAATATTTGAGCAAGGATTGTAAGGTGACCTTCTCTTGTCTGTGATTTAGCGA
This sequence comes from Cryptomeria japonica, assembly GCF_030272615.1. Lineage (NCBI taxonomy): Eukaryota > Viridiplantae > Streptophyta > Pinopsida > Cupressales > Cupressaceae > Cryptomeria > Cryptomeria japonica. The sequence goes on along the minus strand of NC_081407.1, from coordinate 547,201,613 downwards.
ATAAGTCATCCACATAATCTTCCATTATGTTGTGGATCATGTCATGAACTAGCATTTTCAGGGCTCTTTTGTATGTTTCTCTGGCGTTTTTGAGACCAAATGGCATCAGATTCCAGTAGTATGTTCCCCATGGGCAAGTAAAGGCCATTTTATGTTGATCTTCTCGTGCAATTTTAATCTGCTTGCATCTTGAAAAACCATCCATTAATGATAGCATTTCATTTCCAGTTGTTAGATCACTATCATATCAATATTGGGTAGCGGGAAGTCATCCTTAGGACAAGCTTTATTTAGATCCCAGAAATTAGTAGACATTCTTATGCCTCCTATGGGCTTATTCATAGGTACCAGGTTGGATATCCATTCAGCATAGTCAATAGGTCAAATGAAACCTACACCCAGCAAATTTTGTAGTTCTATTTTAACCAGTAATGCAATACTTGGATGCATTTTTCTCAATTTTTGCTTGTAAGGTTTAACTCCTGGTATCAAAGCTAACTGATGCAACACTAATTCAGGGTCTAAGCTTGACATATCTGCATAGGACCAAGAAAAGTTGATAGGTCATTTCTTGAAAAATTGAATGAATTTGTCTTTTTATTCTTTGTTTAGTGATTTTGCTAGATGGATGTTATGTACAACCTCTCATTCTGTTATGTTTACCTCTTCAGTTTCTTCTATAAGCAATGCTGAACTTTCTCTTTCGATAGGAAGATTACCCTACTCACTCTTGCCATTATGGATGGTTTGATCTGTATCTTCTATTGTAGAGGTACTTTCTTCTCCAAAGTATGATGTTCTATCTAGGTCTATAGCAAACCCTCCTTTGTGGTCACCTTGTGAAAATTCCTCTCTGACTCCGAGGAATTATGCAATTGCTTCATCATTTTCAAACCAATCCAGTGTTGGTTTTCCTTCTTGCCCCTAATCAATCAAGTGTGAATGTACAATGGCTAAGTAATTACTCTCTTCTATAGTAGATTCTGATAACATGAAGACTTGATTGGTTGAATGACTTGGTGTATTTTCATCTTATGTAGGCTTTATTTGATACCTTAGTATGAAACTTGTTCGTGGGATAGAATCATGGAGTGATAAGAATGTTACTACTTATCAAATTACCATTAGTTTCATATCCAAATTCATACTATATATTCTAGCTGGTTAGTATTACCGAATCATGTAGTCGGTACACACAGAGAAGTCGGTATGAACAGTCTAGTCGGTTACAGAAGAAAGCAGTCACAAAATGTAGTATTCACCGAGCTATTTACCGAGTAATGTTTCATGGCTATCGAGCAGTAAAGTTAACTCACCGAGTTGATATTCACCGAGTGAAACATTTTACTAGATACATTGAACCTGGACATGCACATGAAAACGTGTTACAAGATCGAGGCACATCTAACCGTTTTTGCATTGGAAATTGCACTAGGAGATTGTGTATGATTACAAGGTCAATCTAACCAATGAAATATTTTTTTTAGTTATTCATTCGAGGAATCTTTTTGTAAGATCGAAGCAATGAATCAGATCACCACTGTAAGAGATCTATTTATACAACATTATTTTAGGGTTAGAAAAAGAGATATACAAGAGATGTAAGATATGTGTGTGTATGCATGAAGGAAGACTATTATAGAGACATAGAGAGGTCACTGAGAAGGTTATTAGTGAATAGTCGAAGAACAGAGTAAATAGAAGGGTTTCCCGAGCTACAATATGGGTTACCGAGGTATGCTACAAGCTCGGTAATCTTATTCTGAGCACATAGAATCTGCTATAACATTTCAGATGTAAAGATGCAGATATTTGTAATGATTCTATTGTAATATTTTGAAGTTGTAAGAGAAACCTTTAACAGGGTAAAAGACTGTAACCAAGTCTATAAATTGTAAATCCTTTAACCAGGTGCAACATTTATATAGTGTTGTAAAATCCTTTAGTAAGGTAGATCTAAGTGATCTTGATACTCCTAAAAGGGTAAGCTATCAGAAATAGCTAAATGTATCTCTAACCAAGAATTCTTTATTATTGCAGTAGTGAAGTTGTGGGTGCCATCCCCACCATAGTTTTTCTCTCTAACAAAGAGTTTCTGCGTGACCAAAATATATGTGTTATGGAGTGAATCATGTATGATTGTTATTTGTTGATTTTAGTTTTATTTTATGTTACTGCACTATTCTATTTATGCATAACAGTAAGGTTATTATCAAAGAAAAGTTTTGGAGTACTAATTCACCCCTCCCCTCTCAGTACATTAGCTTTCCATATTGGGCCTAACAAAGAACTCATAGTCATGAGAGTCTATCTCACTTTCAATGTATGTTTCATCATCTGAGCTATCATCACTTATCTCTTCTTGTTCCTTTCACTGATTCTGTTGTAGATTGACTGGTCTTCTTTGGACAGTAGTTACCCTTCTTAAGCCTATTATAAGCCTTTGCAATCTTTGTTCATCTTATTTGTTAGGTTGAGCTTGACTAGTTTCCCGTGGCAGAAGTGTTGATAATAACCATGGATCAGATTTATCTGCTAGTGGTAAACCTGCACCTGTTGCAACATTATCTTGTACTGTTGTGTCAACAACTGCCTCATTTTGTGACTTAGTGATAGGCTCTTGCAGGAGTTGTCTCATGTCTTCCCCATCAGATTCTGCACTAGGTGATGTGGGTACTTGATTACTTGTTTGAGATGAAGAGGGAAGCACCTGCATGGACAAATCCCTTTGTGATATGTAGTATGACGGTTTTATTGGTCTATTTAGTATATAAAGGGTATGTTTTCTTGCTTCTATGATATGTCGTACATGATTATTCCTTGATTCCCTAGATTGTCATTAGGAACAATAGGTTCTAGTCTTCCTTGTTTATGTAACCCATGGCCTATGGTACCATCATATCCATGTCTTTGGAGCATTTTGAATCCATTGCCATACTAATCTATGGGTATTCTGGGTATTGTCATATGATCCTTTTCTCTATATATCCAATGCTTGACATCTTCATTTAGGGATTCTTCTTGTAAGTCACCCAATCTAATGAAAGAGCATGAGTCTATATATCTGACAATTTATTTTACTTGTCTTGTTTTTGTGCTGCATTTTGAGGTTTCCCAAAACAATTAGGAGATAGAGACAATTGTTTCCCACTTGAAGTATTTGCAATAGAATACTCTCCACAACCCATATCTTGTATTTGTAAGGAGGACGTTGTAGGCATATTCTTTTTTGTTTCTATGATCGTTAATGCCTCCAGTTGTGTAGTGAGAGGTGCTACTTGATTAATAGGTACCTAATTATCCACACTTTCTTTCAAGTAATTTCAATGTTGGAAGGGATTTGGATCACCTTTTATGGTGATTTCAATACCATTATATGGGAATTTGACACACTAATGAAATGTGGATGGTACTGCTTATACAATGTAGATCCATGGGCGGCCCAATAACATGTTATATCCCAGTTCTCTATCCAAGACTTGAAAAGCCACCTCTATTTTTATAGGTCCCACTTGTATGGGTACTGTTACAATACCTTTTGAGGGACGTTCTTCATCATCGTATGCCTTGATATTTATTCTCTTGGATGAGTCAATGTGAAGTTCAAAATATCCTAGCACCTTAACCAATTTTAAAGTACAAAGGTTGAGAACGACTCCTCCATCTACGAGTACTCTTCCAATTCTTCTCTTATGTATGTTAACTTCTAGATGTAGCGAGTCATTATGGAGCAGTCTATCACTAGGAATGTCTTGTTCTGTGAATGCAATATGAGTGCCTTGTGTCAAATTTCCTACCATGGACTGGAAGACATTTTCATCTATATCTTTTTCCACTACCAAATCTTGAAGTGCTTTGTCTAGAATAGCTCTACGAGTGGGTGAAATACGCAAGAGTTGAAATAATGATATATGTGTCAGAGTTTTCTTAAGTTGCTCAACAACATTGTAGGTCCCTATTATTGGTGGATGATTAGGTGGTATTCCTTGTAAAGTTACCTTTGATCTGTGAGTAACTACTACACAGTCTCTATCTCTGGGAGTTATGGTGATCGTAGCCACTGTATCATATGACTTATAGGTATTGTCGGTATCATATGTTGTGTTATCAAGGTTTATGTTAAATCCCTCTTCATAGTCTTCATGTGTATGTTTGAAATACATGATTTTTTCTATGAGTTCATCTTCAAACCATCTTGAATGAGTTGGTTTGTCATGTCCGTAATATCTGAGACAAATATTTCTATCATCATCATAATTTGGTGCCTCTGATAGCATGCAAATTTGGTTATCATCTATGTGAGTATCTAGATATTTCTCATCTTGATCAAGTGTTTCTTGTGCATCATTGTTTACTACATCTCTTGAGCTAATGGCATGAATAGTGTAGTCATATGAGACCTTTGTGCAGTTAGTTGTATTGTCTTGAGTACTTGATGTGGTAGCTTTCCCTTTATCATGCTTAACAAATGGATCCTTAAAGATTGTATGATTTTTATTAGTTGAGGTTTTATCGGTATCGATCATGATGTCCCCTTGGTTTATTATATCTTGGACGAAGTTTTTCAACTTATAGAAACTCGCCATTTTGTGACCTTTAGTCTGATGATAATCACAAAAATCATTATCAATCCACCATGTGGGTTTGAAAGGACCTGGTTCATATACTCTTATTTCCGATAAAGTGATCATGTTTGTCTGTATTGACTTTTGAGCACTGACTCAATCGGTTCTCTGAGAGGTGTGTAATTCCTTCTTGGAGCATTTACCCTGGGGTATCTTGTGTTCATGTTTTGTGTAGCGTTTACATTTGTTGAAGCAGAGTTATTCTTCATATGTTGATTTGATGATTGACTCGTTCCCAAAGATAAAACCGGTTGAGTTCTATTTACTGTTCTGGTGTCTACAACACCATCATTGGTAACATTTTTGTTTTTTGACCAAAACTTAGATTTGTCATTGTTGTTGGTGTTGCCATACTTAATAAGACCTTGTTCCACTAGTCCCTTCTCACATTTTATAGCTTTTTTTGTGATTTGTTTGAACGTGGTTAAACATTGCATTTGATCAGATATTTAATCTTAGGGACAAATTCTTCTATGAATATATCCACTTGCTCTGTTTCTGGGATAATTTTCTTACACCTCCTATAGAGAGCCCTCCATCATTGTATGAAGGATGCAAATTTTTCATTCTCGTATTGTTTCATGGCACACAAGTCCATCAAAGTAATTGGGGTTTCAATGTTATGCGAGAAATTTGCAATAAAGTGTTTAGCTAATTCTCCCCATGATGTGATGGTTGGTGGTAAATGTCAAAACCACTCTAAAGCTACCCCCCCCAGACTTTTAGGAAATAGTCTCATTAAGTAAGTGTCTTCTATTGCAACCTCTATACATGTCGTAAAAAACTCTTTGATGTGGTCTCTTGGATCACCTTTCCCTTGACATCTGTCGAACTTGGGTGTTTCAAAAGGTGGTGGGAAAGGGGGCATGTATAATGTGTGATCAAAAGGATAAGGACGTAACTCCTACATTGTGTAGCTCTTTTTATCGTTATCGGTTTGCATGGTCGTCACTTGTTGTTACAAATTTTGTAATTGTTGTGTTAGAATATTTGTTTGGGTCAAAGGTACACCTTGTGTCTGTGTATGTCCCACAAAAGGATTCATGGTTGCATAACTAGGAGGTTGTTGGAAGGTACCATGATTATAATTTTGTGTGTTGTACGTTCCACTAGGTACCGTCAAAATAAGTGATATCCGAACCCATATTTGGCTGAGTTGTACTTTTTGTATTGGTAAGACCTAGATTTGCATTTTGGTGACTATATCTTGATCCTATAGAATTGGAAACCGAAGGTTGGGTTACACTTGTTGCCTGAGGAATCTATGTTTGAACAGGTGCCGAGACACTTGATATTATTGGTATACTATCGCTGAAGATGATGCACTTCATTGAAAGTTTTCATTTGTACTAACATTTGTTTGCATAGGTGCAATTTGAGGAAAACTGGAGGTCATTGCTTGCATTTGTGTTATGGGCGGTGTTTGACTATTATCTTGACCTAAAGTTTTTCCTAGTGGTAATATTTTTGTCATGTCAAAATCTTCATGTAGTCTCACCCCATTTTGTAATAACAACGAGAGATATTTGTCCCTATCACTATGTGTAAGTGCATCTAAGATCATAAGGACATGTGGATCTTAATGAGCTGACTCAATTTCTTCTTTTGTTAAATGTTGTTGTAATTCATTTAGGGTAGACATTTCCTGAGAACCTAATTGTTGACTAGTAGATATGTCCATATTCCAAGTTGGATTTACAGACTGGTCATTGTTTGGGTCCATTATACCTTTTGCCTTTTGTGTCCTTGTGACGGGCATTTAAGACTACTATATGAGGGTGGTTTTATGGAAGATGACGACTAATGCTAGACACTAGACATAGGTATGAGGTATACAAAACTAGACTAGACTCTCCATTGGGGATTTTGACGCAAGACTTGTTGAGTATTTTGGGATTTCTGTAATGCAAGTTTTTCCATGTCTTCTCTTAGACATTCTGCAAGAATTTCTCTATCAATCCTACAGGTAATTTTATACTCGATATTTATCTCGTACTCGACTCCTATATACTGGGGTGCATTTCTCCTTGAGTCCAGGCTAAGTTAGCTAGACCTTCAATTATTTCTCATTGACCGTTGTTTGGCACTAGATTAGTTTGCTTGAAGGGGAGCAAATCACCACTTGGTAGACCCATTAAGATGCATGCTATGACTCTGTAGGATGATTATACAAATGACGATGGACTAAGACAGACATATATGAAGTCTAGATGAATACATATATGAGGATGATAATGAGGATGTAAAATAGAGATTATGCAAGGACTAAGGACGATAATAAGGACGTAAATGAGGACTATGCAAGGACTAAGGACGTAAGTGATCATTATCTTGTCTTAATGGGTCTACCAGGTGATGGTTTGCTCCCCTTCGAGCAACCTAATCTAGTGCCAAATGGAGGTCAACGAGAAATCATTGAATGTCTAGCTAACTTAGCCTGGGACTCAAGGAGAAATGCACCCCAGTATATAGGAGTCAAGTACAAGATAAATATCAAGTATAAAATTGCCCATAGGATTGATAGAGAAATTCTTGTAGAACATCTAAGAGAAGACATGGAAAAACTCGCATTAGAGAAATCCCGAAATACTCAACAAGTCTCGCGTCAAAATCCCCAATAGAGAGTCTAGTCTAGTTTTGCATACCTCATACCTACATCTAGAGTCTAACATTAGTCATCGTCTTGCATGAAACCACCCTCATATAGTAGTATTAAATGACCATCACAAGGTCACAAAAGGCAAAAGGTATAATGGACCCAAACAATGACTTATCAGTAAATCCAACTTGGAATATTGACATATCAACTAGTCAATAATCAGGTTCTCAGGCAATGTCTACCCTAAATAAATTCCACTAACATTTAACAAAAGAAGAAATTGAGTCAGCTCAACAAAATCTGCATGTCCTTATGATCTTAGATGTACATTAATTTATAGTGATAGGGACAAATATCTCTCGTTGTTATTACAAAATGGAGCAAAACTACCTGAAGATTTTGATATCACAAAAATCTTACCACTAGGAAAAACTTTAGGTCAAGATAATAGTCAAACACCGCCCATAACACAAATGCAAGCAATGACCTCCAGTTTTCCTCAGAATGTACCTATGCAAACAAATGTCAGTACAAATGCAAACTTTCAATCAAGTGCATCATCTTCAACTATAAATGTTAGTGTACCAACATAGAGCATACCGATAATATCAAGTGTCTCAGCACCTGTTCAAACTTAGATTCCTCAGGCAACAAGTGCAACCCAACCTCCGGTTTCCTATTCTATAGTATCGACATATAGTCACCAAAATTGAAATCTAGGTCTTACCAATACAACAAGTACAACTCAGCCAAATATGGGTTTGCATATCACTTATTTCATGGTACCTAGTGGAACTTACAACACACAAAATTATAACCATGGTACCTTCCAACAAACTCCTAGTTATGCAACCATGAATCCTTTTTTGGGACATACACAGACACAAGGTATAGCTTTGACCCAAACAGATATTCTAACACAACAATTACAAAATTTGCAACAACAAGTGACGACCATGCAGACTAGTAACGATTAAAAGAGCTACATAATGCAAGACTTATGTCCTTATCCTTTTGATCACACATTATACATGCCCCCTTTCCCACCACCTTTTGAAACACCCAAATTTGATAGATATCAAGGGAAAGGTGATCCAAGAGACCACATCAGAGAGTTTTTTACGACATGTATAGAGGTTGCAACAAAAGACACTTACTTAATGAGACTATTTCCTAAAAGTCTAGGGGGGCAACTTTAGAGTGGTTTTCACATTTACCACCAACCATCACATCATGGGGAGAATTAGCTGAACACTTTATTGCAAATTTCTCGCATAAAATTGAAGCCCCAGTTACTTTGATGGACTTGTGTGCCATGAAACAATATGAGAATGAAACATTTGCATCCTTCATACAAAGATGGAGGGCTCTCTATAGGAGGTGTAAGACAGTTATTCCAGAAATAGAGCAAGTGGATATGTTCATAGAAAACTTGATCCCTAAGATTAAATATCTGATACAAATGCAACGTTTAACAATGTTCAAACAAATCACATAAAAACATCTAAAATGTGAGAAGGGACTAGTGGAACAAGGTCTTATTAAGTATGGCAACATGAACAACATGACAAATCCAAGTTTTGGTCGAAAAACAAAAATGTTACCAATGATGGTGTTGTAGACGCCAGAACAGTAGATAGAACTCAACCGATTTTATCTTTGGGAATGAGTCAATCATCAAATTGACATATAGAGAATATCCCTGCTTCAACAATGTAAACTCTACACAAAACATGAACAAAAGACACCCTAGGTTAAATGCTCCAAGAAGGAATTACATACCTCTAGGAGAACCTATTGAGTCAGCACTCAAAAAGTTAATACAGACAAACATGATCACTTTACCAAAAATAAGAGTATATGAACCAGGTCCTTTCAAACCCACATGGTGGAATGATAATTATTTCTATGATTATCATCAGACTAAAGGTCACAAAACAACGAGTTGCTATAAATTGAAAAACTTGGTGCAAGATATGATAGACCAGGGCAACATAACAATCGATACCGATAAAACCTCAGTAAACAAAAATCATACAATCTTTAAGGATACATTTGTTAAGTATGACAAAGGGAAAGCTACCACATCAGGTACTCAAGACAATACAACTAACTACACAAAGGTCTCATATGACTACACTATTCATGCTATTAGCTCAGGAGATATAGTAAACAATGATTCACAAGAAACACTTGATCAAGATGTGCAATATCTAGATGCTCACATAGGTGATAACCAAATTTGCATGTTATCAGAGGCACCAAATTATGATGATGATATAAATCTTTGTATCAGAGACTGGGGGCATGACGACCCATCTCATTCAGGATGGTTTGAAGATGAACTCATAGAACAAATCATGGATGTCAAATATACACTTGAAGACTATGAAGAGGGATTTAACATAAACCTTGATAACACAACATATGATACTGACAATACCAGTAAGTCATATGATATAGTGGATACGATCACCATAACTCCTAGAGACAGAGACTGTGCAGTAGTTACTCGCAGATCAAAGGTAACTTTTCAAGGAATATCACCAAATCATCCACCAGTAGTAGGGACCTACAATGTTGTTGAGCAACTTAAGAAAACTCCAACACAAATATCATTATTTGAACTACTATGTATTTCACCTACTCATAGAGCTATTATGGAGAAAGCACTTCAAGATTTGGTAGTGGACAAAGATATAGATGAAAATGCATTCCAGTCCATGGTAGAAAATTTGACACAAGGCACTCGTATTGCATTCACAGAATAGGACATTCCTAGTGACAAAATGCTCCATAATGACCCACTACATCTAGAAGCTTACATACATAAGAGAAGAATCAAAAGAGTACTCATAGATGGAGGAGCCGGTCATATTCTGAACTTCACATTGACTCATCCAAGAGAATAAATATCAAGGCATATGATGATGAAGAACATCCCTCAAAAGGTATTGTAATACTACCCATACAAGTGGGACCTATAACAACAGAGGTCACTTTTCAAGTCTTGGACATAGAACTGGGATATAACATGTTATTGGGCCACCCATGGATCCACACCATGCAAGCAGTACCATCCACATTTCATCAGTGTGTCAGATTCCCATGTAATGGTATTGAAATCACCATAAAGGGTAATCCAAATCCCTTCCAACATTGCAATTACTTGAAAGAAAGTGCGGATAATCAGGTACCTATTAATCAAGAATCACATTTCACTACACAACTGGAGGCATTAACGATCACAGAAACAAAAAAGAATATTCCTACAACGTCCTCCTTACAGATACAAGATATGGGTTGTGGAGAGTATTCTATTGCAAATACTTCAAGTGGGAAACAATTGTCTCTATCTCCTAAGTCTTTTGGGAAACCTCAAAATGCAGCACAAAAACAAGACAAAGGAAAAGAAATTATTAGATACACAGACTCATGCTCTTTCATTAGATGGGGTGACTTACAAGAAGAATCCCTAAATGAAGATGTCAACCATTGGATATATAGAGAAGAGGATCATATGACAATACCTAGAATACCCATAGATCAGTATGACAATGGATTCAAAATGATCCAAAGACATGGATATGATGGTACCACATCCCTTGGGTTACAGAAATAAGGAAGACTAGAACCTATTGTTCCTAATGAAAATCCAGGGAATCAAGGATTGGGGTATAAGAATGTATCACATATCACAGAAGAAAGACAACATACCCTTGATATACTAAATAGACCAATGAAACCGTCAGAATACATACCACAAAGGGATTTGTCCACACGGGTGTTTCCCTCTTCATCTCAAAAAAGTAATCAAGTACCCGCATTGTGTAGTGCAGAATCAGATGGGGAAGACACGAGACATCTCCTGCAAGAGCCTAGCATTGAGTCACAAAATGATGTAGTTTTGACACAACAGTACAAGCTTATGTTGTGTCATGCCCAACTCTTGGGCACGAACGGAAATTTTTTTTTTTTAAATACTTAACTAATTATCGACTAACTAAATTAGAATAATCGACTAAGTGAGATAAATTTGAATATAATAATGCATTTTGGATTAGGTCTTAATTACTTTTGTGTCAATCGGGTAGTTAAATTCAATTTAGATACTAGGTTTACTCAATTACCAATGAGCTAATATTTCCCCAAAGGGGGTAATCACTAAGCTTTATTAATAAAATTTAAATCTTAAATACAACGATTAATATAAGCATTTTAAAATTTATCTTATCCTCCTTAGTCCACAAGAATTCTAAGTTCAATTATCCTCAGAGTTTAAACACATTTTAATTAATTGAATCCTCTATGTTTAAAATAAAACTTGATAATCTGTTACTTGATTTGGCCCTCTTGGCCCTACCATGAACTTAATGTTTATACCTCTTAATTATTATTATATATATATATATTTTTTTTAAAAAAAAACTAGCCCACCTAGATAATTAAATCATCTTATATCGTACCTCCTTCTTTGTCCAATTTTAACCAAAAATGTACAATACTTATCTTCACATTTTATCAATTTTAATACAAATTAAATGTCACTACAATCCTACTTTTATGTATATATATATATATATATATATATATATATATATATATATTTTAACAAATTTACTCATACACAAAGTTATATATATATATATATACATAACTAACTATCCTACATTCCTACCATTTACTACATTTGTTTTCTTTTTCAAGAGAATTTGTGGGGATTTGAACCCCTTTCTTTTTATTTATTATAATACTTCTTCCCCCCCCCTTTATTTATTCCCTCACTATTAAAAATAATATCATTACTAAAACCTTATTGCCTCTGCCCTAACCCGAAGTTTAGGGTTAGGGCGAGTGCAGCCCTTTGGCTTTTCTTTCTCTTTTTTTTTGACAACGAGTGTTTGTGCGCAGGGGGGAGTCGGCGGCCGAAGGAGGCGGCGTGCAGAGGCCAACCCCGCCAAACCCCTCGTTAAATCTTCATGCCAGCCGAACGCAAGAGGCGGGAGTTTCTTTATTTTGTTGTAGCTTATCGTGGCGTAGAGGAGAGTCGGGCGGAGCGGGGAGGAGAGGGCCGGGCCGGCGCTGCGGGGCACCGCCGGCTGCGGACGGCGCCGCCGCAGGCTGCGGCTTCCCGCAGGCTGCGGCGTCGCCGCCCGCAGTCTGCGGGCGCCGCCGCCCAGGGCGCTGCGGCCCCCGAAACCAGCGCGCTGTTAAATTTATTTTTGCTCGGCCTTTGCGATGGGGTTAAAACGGGGTTTGATTCCCCCCCCGAAATCCGTGGTGTGGTTAAAATAAATTTTGTTTGTTCGGTTATTCAATGCATAAACTCCATTGTTTTAAGATTTTGTTGGTTGTATACACATCAATACACATAAATATATGTATACGTATATATATATATATATATATATATATATATATATATATATATATATATGTATTTGGCAGAATCTGAAAGTGATACAGTCAAACATGGAATAAACAGGTTTCATATCCAGCAGTAAAAGATAGTTAAATAAATATATATATATATATATATATATATATATATATATATATATATATATATATATATATATATATATATATATATATATATATATATATATATATATATATATTTGTATATATATTGTGTTTGGCTGGCTAAAGTTGGAGGATTAATCAGTTGCTTCACTAGGTATTATATCAGATCTGAGAGATCTTCACTGTATTTTCTTGTTATATTGATTTTGAAGGCAATAGGTAGAATGAATACATATATATATATATATATATATATATATATATATATATATATATATATATATATATATATATATATATATATATATATATATTTATATATATATATTTGTATGTTACTATTTTAACTTCTTTGGGAAGTATATACATATATTTTTTTTTTTAAAAGGCATAAAAGGGCCATTCATATATTCATTGCAGGTTTGCTTAATGAGAAGGGAACCTATATGTATTTATTTATTTTTTTTTAAAATTATTTTGTTCAACAACTCAAAAGGAACAATAAATATTAGAAGCTAAATGTTATCTCTTTTTTTTTGCAAGGAAATAAACTAGTTTAATAAACTTCTTTTCTGCAAAAATCAAAAGATAAAGGACTGTTTTCATTCAAATTTACAGCAACCTAGTTCCATTTATTTGCAGATTACATGTAAAATAAAATGCTTCTATATATTTTTTTTTTTCCTTCTTGTTAAACATAAAAATTTCCATACAATCTAATACATTAATGTTTTCATTTGCAACTTAACTAAAATAGTGAAAACATCATGTATTTCTTTAACAGATTTAAATACAATGAGCATGGTTACAAAGAAGTTTAGAAGTTTAAACATCTACATTTCCCCCTTTTCAATATAATAGATATACATTGCTACATTATTTTTGTAAACAACACACAATGCCCCTTCTCTATCTTTTACAAGCTATCATGGAATACATTAACCTCCTTCCTTATTAATAACACATTCTAGCTCTTTCTTTTCATTAGCAACTCCCAAGAGAATACATTGCCATATTAACAAATTTCTGCAACATAAACAGCAACAAGGTCTTCCAATCCTTCTTTTCCCTTTCCCATACAACCTGCAAAACAACACATTTTGACCATGGGAAGCTCACCTCCCAGCCTAGGCTTACTAGAAGCCACCCCCGAGCTTGGAGAACCAAGCACTAGACGGGTTACACACACACAAAACCACTAAGAACATAGGAACACATTTACAATCAAAATTCCCCTTCCCAAGCTTCACATTCACCACTTTCATGGTGACTCTTCCATGGGTGGAAGTGGACCATGTACCAATGGGGAGAATGCATGCCAAAAGAACAACACTACATTAGCCACCTCATGGCAACACAAATGCAACCCAAACATTTCACAAACCTTATGCCCCCCAAAAGGCTCAAGGCCATATATGCTCCCCTTATGACCCCCAAATGCATACACAAGGCTATGCATCAAGGGTCACCAAGGACTCCCTTGAGAACACTCTCCATAAGGAGAGCCTCTCACCCATGGCTGTCAAACTCCTTCCACCCCAAGATCTTCCTACCCTCCCAAGGATAGGAGATCTTGGACACTCCCAAAAACCACAAGAAAACACAAATAAATACATAGAAAGGAAAAACTACACATATTAACTTCAACCAAAAACTACATAAGCACAATCTTACACAACTCTTTCATTTCACAAAACAACACAAATTATCATTTACAACATAACAAGAGAAAGAAGGGAGTAACCAACCTTATTCTGCCAAAAGGTTTGCTAACTTTAGTTGGGGATGAGCTGCCCAATTTCCACTATCTTTTCTCCCAAAATTCCACTCAAGATGCCAAGTCCTACTAACTTTTTCAAAACAAGCCAAAATCTCCCAGAAAGGAGAGTGGGTGATTACTCACTAAGTTTGCAAATTCTTGCCTAAGAAGGCCTCTCACACACTTCCCAACCCCTTGGGTGAGGTGTGAGTTCCCATTGGTTGCCCTTCCCAAACTCTTACACACTACCAAAATTGGAAAGGGAAAAGGTGGAAGAAGATGGGGAAGAGAGTTTGACTCCTAAAGGGAAGGTTCTCTATCCTAGGGAGAACTTTCTAAGTTCAATTTTCGTGCATCTTGGAATTATCACTTTTTGAAGTGACTTCATAGTCACATGGGAGAAGCCACATGTTGCAAAACACCCCTAACCCATAGGTATACCCTTAGGACCTTTGGAAAAGCCTAAAAACTTACCCTAGGAGTCCATTAAACCCTTTGGAAACCCCACTGAAGTTTACCTACGGGTCAAGCATGAGTTGACCACTCCCATGACTCCCTACCCAAGACAAATTTGGGACCACACTCATGTTTTTGAATGACTTTGGTAGAAACAAAACTCCCTCCAAGAGACAAGTCAACTCAATGACACTTAATCAGCACATGTGTCAAGTGACACAACAAAAATAAAATATAAAAATCACACATGGAAAATTGGTCTCTTGAAGGATTACACAATTACATATAAATTAAATTTTACATTCAAGCATTATACACATCACAATAAAATACATTACAAGGGGCGGGGTGTTGTCTCTCCAAATAGACAACTCCCGGCTTAACAAACGCACATTGGTCTAGGCTTGGTTCTCCATAAATTCCATGGTCACATGGATAAATTTCCTGCGCATCTCAATTAACACATTAGTAACTCCAAATAATCACAATTATTCATACTCAAATACATGGATTCCATTGCAATTCAAACACTCATACATTAGGCAACAATAATTCAATATCTCATTTGTTTTCACATTCAATTTCACATAAACAATCAACATAATTTCCCAAAATTGAACCATTCATAAATATGCATCATTTTTCTTTCATCAAAATAAAATCCTGCAAATGACATTCACCATCATAATGTAATTCTATTCTAGTAACATATCTAAGGTTCCATAATCATCATGCATGAAATAAAACATCAACAAATGTCAGTGCGGTCCAAATCATGGTATCATATGTGTTCTAAGTCCATAGTGCATAAAATAAAGCATCCATAATAGTCTCAATATGCAAATAGCTGAAAATGTCAAACTGAATCGGGGTAGGGCCTCACACCCTCCCCCTCTAGGCATGAACTTCCTCCTGGAGTTCATCAAAAAGGTGGGGGTACTGTGATCTCATAAGTGCTGCATCCTCCCATGAGGCTGTGACCTCATCATAGCAATCCCACTGGACTCTAACCTGGTCCAGCTCTCGCCCTCGAAGGCTCAGCGTCCGGCGTGCCAAAATGCGAATGGGCTCCAAAGCTAGCTGCCCGTCCGACTCCACCTGCAAGGCATCCCAATCTAGAATATGAGACTCATCATAGATATACTTCCTCAAAACTGAAACATGAAACACATCGTGGATGCGTGACAGGCTAGGTGGCAATGCTAGACGGTAGGCAACTGGCCCTATCCTCTCAAGGATCTCAAATGGTCCTACAAATCGAGGTGCGAGCTTAGAACCCTTTCCATAACGGATTGGACTCTTATGCGGTCGCACTCTCAAGAAGACTCTGTCTCCAACTGAGTAGTTACGATCAACCCTCTTTGCATCTGCATATTTCTTCTGTCTATCCTGTGCCTCTCTAAGACGCTGCCTAATCAAATCCACCTGCTGCTCCATATCCCGAACTATCTCTGGACCAATAGCAACCCTGTCCTCTATGCGATCCCAACTCAACGGTGTCCTACAAGGCCTGCCATATAATGCCTGATAGGGTGGCATTCCCAAGGACGTGTGATGCCCATTGTTATAGGCAAACTCCACTAAAGGAAGATACTCCTCCCATCTGGACTGGTGATCCATGACGTACATGCGAAGCATATCTTCTAACACCTGGTTAACTCTCTCTGTCTGGCCATCCGTCTCTGGATGATAGGCTGTACTGAAATTGAGCTTGGTGCCCATAGCTGCCTGTAATGCCTTCCAAAAAGAGGAAGTGAAGAGGGAATCCCTGTCAGAAATGATCTTACGTGGAACACCATGTAGTCTGACAATGTCTCGCAAAAACACCTGTGCTACCGCTGGTGCTGTGAAGGTGGTACGAACTGGTGAAAAGTGAGCCACTTTGGTCAACTTGTCAACCGTCACTAAGATGGCATCATGGCGGCGAGATGACATAGGGAGACCAATGATAAAATCCATGGATATAGTGTCCCATTTCCACTCTGGTATAGCATGAGGTTGGAGCAACCCTCCTGGATGGCTGTGCTCCGCCTTGACTCTCTGACACTCAAGGCATCGGGCTACCAACTCGGCGATAAGCTGACGCATTCCTGGCCAATGATATAGTTCTCTCAAATCTGCATGCAACTTCTTGACCCCGGGATGTGCTGCATAAGGAGCTCTATGTGCCTCTATGATAATGAACTCTCGCAATCCCCCGGTAGAAGGTACATAGATGCGCCCTCTATGGCGTAATAAACCATCGGGCTCTAAGGAATAATCCACATATTTCCCTTCCAAAGTTTCCTGAGATCGAATAGCCTCGCAAACCTCTAAATACCATCTGTCCTCTGGCAATCGCTGCATGATCCGATCTCTCAAATCCGTGCTCATAGACATGGTGAATACCTCGTGACGTCTCCTACTCAAAGCATCTGCAACTACATTTTCTTTCCCTTTGATGTAGTGAACGTCAAAATCATACTCACACAAGAATTCCATCCATCTCCTCTGTCGTGCATTAAGATTCGGCTGAGTGAATATGTACTGAAGGCTCTGATGGTCTGAGTGCAACTCAAAATGAT
This sequence comes from Cryptomeria japonica, assembly GCF_030272615.1. NCBI lineage: Eukaryota > Viridiplantae > Streptophyta > Pinopsida > Cupressales > Cupressaceae > Cryptomeria > Cryptomeria japonica. Next base: position 547,184,084 of record NC_081407.1, on the reverse strand, counting down.
GACCCAAAAGGAAATGTCTCCATCTCACAAGTGCATGCACTACGGCTGCAAGCTCCAGATCATGAGTGGGGTAATTAAGCTCGTGAGTCTTGAGTTTCCTAGACTCAAAAGCTATAGCTCTACCATTCTGCATAAGTACTGCTCCTAAACCATCTAGGGAAGCATCTGTGCAAACCATGAAATCAGCTGAAGGATCCGGTACTACAAGGATAGGTGCGGTAGTAAGTGCCTTTTTAAGTTCCTGAAAGGCCTTCTCGCACTTCTCCGTCCACTCAAACTTCTTCCCTTTGCGCTGAAGAGAAGTGATAGGATGGGCAACTCTAGAGAATCCCTCGACAAAACGTCGGTAATAACCTGCTAAGCCCATGAAGCTCCTGACCTCTGTCACACTGGTAGGTGCTGGCCAATCCATAATGGCTCTGATCTTTGACGGGTCTACTGAGATCCCATCACCGGATATAACATGACCAAGGTACTTGATCTCAGTTTTAAAGAAAGCACACTTCGACAAACTGCCATACAACTGATTTTCCCTCAAACACTGCAAAACCTGTCTCAAGTGTTCCTCATGTTCCTCCTCATTCCGTGAGTATACCAAAATGTCGTCAAGAAACACAATCACAAATCGGTCGAGGAATGTACGGAATACTCCATTCATGAGACTCATAAAAACTGCTGGGGCATTCGTAAGACCGAATGGGACCACGGTGAACTCATAGTGGCCATATCTAGTGCGAAATGCGGTCTTGTGGATATCACTTTCCACTATTCTCAACTGATGGTATCCTGATTTTAGATCAATCTTGGAAAATACTTTGGCACCTTGAAGTTGGTCAAACAAATCATCGATCCTGGGCAATGGATATCGGTTCTTGATGGTTACTTTGTTCAACTGACGGTAGTCCATGCATAGTCGGAGAGATCCATCTTTCTTCTTCACGAAGATGACTGGTGCACCCCAAGGGGATACACTAGGGCGAATGTGGCCCTTCTCTAGGAGTTCCTCAAGCTGAATCTTGAGCTCATTAAGCTCGTTTGTGGTCATTCTATATGGTGCTCTTGAAATTGGTTCGGCTCCTGGAACCAGGTCTATATGAAAATCAATCTCTCTACGAGGCGGCATACCAGGTAACTCTGAAGGAAAAACGTCGGCAAATTCTCTAAGGATAGGATAGTCGTCAATAGATGGTTCCTTTTCCTCTTCTTCTTCTCTATCACTAATGGTGATGGCAAATAACTGACATCCCTTTCGCATGCTCCGCTTAAGCTGCATGGCGGAGATCATTCGAAGAGACACGGGTCTCTGAATTCCAGTGATCACTATAGGAGAGCCATGATCATCCTCACACTCGATCCTTTTCAGGCGACAATCCATCTTGGCTCTGTGGGCATAAAGCCAATCCATGCCAAGTACAATGCCATAGGATCCAAGTGGTGTAACTCTAAGGTCTACTAAGGTGGTGATGTTGCCAATCTGAAGCTGACATCCCTTAACCTCTGATTCCACTGACACTCTAGCCCCTGAAGCTAATTCCACTTCCCAACTGACCTCTTGCCTATTTGCCACTAGCCCGCAACGCTCCACAACCAATGGAGATATAAAAGAATCAGTAGCTCCTGAATCAAATAATATAGATACACTGCTACCTCTGATCATACCTGCCACCTCAATAACCGTGGCCTGATGCTCTGCCTGGCGGTTGTCAACCGCTGCGAAGACTCTGTGGGACTTGCCCATGTCCCCAACCGTCGGCTCTGATGCTGCCATCCTCTGATTTCCTGTCATCTGACCCTGAGGACACTCTCTCGCTATGTGTCCCATGGCTCCACATGTGAAGCAAGGGCCTCGTGCCTGAAACTGTACTCCCTGTGGTCTGGAGAAAGACTGTCCCCCTGTCCTACTAGAACCACTGTACCCACCTCTAGAGGACTGCTGAGTCCTAGCCGGAGGTGTGTAAGGAGCCTGAGATTTCTGATCTCGCCTCTGACCCTGTGACTGCCACTGCTTGGGCTTTGTGCCCTGCTGATTCTGCGGAGGCTTTTGCCTCTGGTTTTGCTGAGACTGCTGCGGAAGAGGGGGTTTGGAGAACCCCGATGAGTGCCTGTTGTTACCTTTCCAATGGGGTTTCTGAAACCCATAAGTCTGTGGTGAAGGATTACGGTTTTGAAACCGATCCTTCGAGTCATGTGGTCTGGCCTGAATCTCCTCGGCTATCAAAGCCTTCTCCACGGCAACCCGGAGGCTCCCTGGAGCGGCCATTCTCACTGGACCTGCTATGCCGGAATTCAATCCTCTGATAAATCGGTTGACGAGAAGCTTTTCATCTTTCAGGTAGTCTACATAAGGTAATAGCTCAAAGAACTTGTTCTCGTACTGTGTCACTGACATACCCTTCTGCTGGAGATCATGAAACTCATCCACCCTACGCTGTCTGAAATGCTCTGACAAATACCTCTCCCTGAATCTCTCTGTGAAAATCTCCCAAGTGAGGGTCTCTATCTCTAACCCACACTTATACTCTTCCTGTCTCCACCATGTGGAGGCTGTTCCTCGCAATAGGTGAACCGCTGCACGTGCTTTTAGATTGCTCTCATAAGAGCGCAATGCAAAGCACCTATCTAGGCTTAAAAGCCATGCCTCTGCCTCTACCCCATCGGTAGATCCTCCAAATGATGGTGGCTGAAGTCGCATAACCTCTCTGATTAGATCCCCTGGATCTCTACGTGCCCTCTCAATATACACTGGTGCTACGGCTGGAGGTGGTGCTGGTAGGTGAATGGGTTCGGGCTCATGCACAGCCTGACTCTCTACGGGATTAGGAGGTGGACTCCTACTCCGTTCCCGTTCCACTGTCCTATGACTTCCTGAGTTCTGGTTTTCAACATTATGATCTACTGCTGGAAGCCTATCCTGTACTAGTCCAATCAGGTTCTGAAGAGCTACCAAGATGTCTCGGTTCGGGTCAGCTGGTTGCTCGGGAGGAGCTGCTGGGTCCACTTCCTGAACCGATTCCTCCCTAATGACCTCTTCGCGTGCCATGCATGCACGCCTAGGGCCTCTACCACGTTTGCGAGCTTGTCGCGTAGCTGGAGGCATCCTTTTTTAAGAGAATAAAATAAAATGAAATAAATAACTATTTTTAGGAGAAAATATTTTAGCTAGTTTAAAAATAAAATTAAATACAATTTAATTAATTAAATAATTGTAGCGAAACGTAATGGAGTAAGGTTCCCTAGTGTTGGCAACCTTGCTCTGATACCAAAATGTCATGCCCAACTCTTGGGCACGAACGGAAATTTTTTTTTTTTAAATACTTAACTAATTATCGACTAACTAAATTAGAATAATCGACTAAGTGAGATAAATTTGAATATAATAATGCATTTTGGATTAGGTCTTAATTACTTTTGTGTCAATCGGGTAGTTAAATTCAATTTAGATACTAGGTTTACTCAATTACCAATGAGCTAATATTTCCCCAAAGGGGGTAATCACTAAGCTTTATTAATAAAATTTAAATCTTAAATACAACGATTAATATAAGCATTTTAAAATTTATCTTATCCTCCTTAGTCCACAAGAATTCTAAGTTCAATTATCCTCAGAGTTTAAACACATTTTAATTAATTGAATCCTCTATGTTTAAAATAAAACTTGATAATCTGTTACTTGATTTGGCCCTCTTGGCCCTACCATGAACTTAATGTTTATACCTCTTAATTATTATTATATATATATATTTTTTTTTTAAAAAAAACTAGCCCACCTAGATAATTAAATCATCTTATATCGTACCTCCTTCTTTGTCCAATTTTAACCAAAAATGTACAATACTTATCTTCACATTTTATCAATTTTAATACAAATTAAATGTCACTACAATCCTACTTTTATGTATATATATATATATATATATATATATATATTAACAAATTTACTCATACACAAAGTTATATATATATATATATATATATATATATATATACATAACTAACTATCCTACATTCCTACCATTTACTACATTTGTTTTCTTTTTCAAGAGAATTTGTGGGGATTTGAACCCCTTTCTTTTTATTTATTATAATACTTCTTCCCCCCCCCTTTATTTATTCCCTCACTATTAAAAATAATATCATTACTAAAACCTTATTGCCTCTGCCCTAACCCGAAGTTTAGGGTTAGGGCGAGTGCAGCCCTTTGGCTTTTCTTTCTCTTTTTTTTTGACAACGAGTGTTTGTGCGCAGGGGGGAGTCGGCGGCCGAAGGAGGCGGCGTGCAGAGGCCAACCCCGCCAAACCCCTCGTTAAATCTTCATGCCAGCCGAACGCAAGAGGCGGGAGTTTCTTTATTTTGTTGTAGCTTATCGTGGCGTAGAGGAGAGTCGGGCGGAGCGGGGAGGAGAGGGCCGGGCCGGCGCTGCGGGGCACCGCCGGCTGCGGACGGCGCCGCCGCAGGCTGCGGCTTCCCGCAGGCTGCGGCGTCGCCGCCCGCAGTCTGCGGGCGCCGCCGCCCAGGGCGCTGCGGCCCCCGAAACCAGCGCGCTGTTAAATTTATTTTTGCTCGGCCTTTGCGATGGGGTTAAAACGGGGTTTGATTCCCCCCCCGAAATCCGTGGTGTGGTTAAAATAAATTTTGTTTGTTCGGTTATTCAATGCATAAACTCCATTGTTTTAAGATTTTGTTGGTTGTATACACATCAATACACATAAATATATGTATACGTATATATATATATATATATATATATATATATATATATATATATGTATTTGGCAGAATCTGAAAGTGATACAGTCAAACATGGAATAAACAGGTTTCATATCCAGCAGTAAAAGATAGTTAAATAAATATATATATATATATATATATATATATATATATATATATATATATATATATATATATATATATATATATATATATATATATATATATATATATATATATATATATATATTGTATATATATTGTGTTTGGCTGGCTAAAGTTGGAGGATTAATCAGTTGCTTCACTAGGTATTATATCAGATCTGAGAGATCTTCACTGTATTTTCTTGTTATATTGATTTTGAAGGCAATAGGTAGAATGAATACATATATATATATATATATATATATATATATATATTTATATATATATATTTGTATGTTACTATTTTAACTTCTTTGGGAAGTATATACATATATTTTTTTTTTTAAAAGGCATAAAAGGGCCATTCATATATTCATTGCAGGTTTGCTTAATGAGAAGGGAACCTATATGTATTTATTTATTTTTTTTTAAAATTATTTTGTTCAACAACTCAAAAGGAACAATAAATATTAGAAGCTAAATGTTATCTCTTTTTTTTTGCAAGGAAATAAACTAGTTTAATAAACTTCTTTTCTGCAAAAATCAAAAGATAAAGGACTGTTTTCATTCAAATTTACAGCAACCTAGTTCCATTTATTTGCAGATTACATGTAAAATAAAATGCTTCTATATATTTTTTTTTTTCCTTCTTGTTAAACATAAAAATTTCCATACAATCTAATACATTAATGTTTTCATTTGCAACTTAACTAAAATAGTGAAAACATCATGTATTTCTTTAACAGATTTAAATACAATGAGCATGGTTACAAAGAAGTTTAGAAGTTTAAACATCTACATTTCCCCCTTTTCAATATAATAGATATACATTGCTACATTATTTTTGTAAACAACACACAATGCCCCTTCTCTATCTTTTACAAGCTATCATGGAATACATTAACCTCCTTCCTTATTAATAACACATTCTAGCTCTTTCTTTTCATTAGCAACTCCCAAGAGAATACATTGCCATATTAACAAATTTCTGCAACATAAACAGCAACAAGGTCTTCCAATCCTTCTTTTCCCTTTCCCATACAACCTGCAAAACAACACATTTTGACCATGGGAAGCTCACCTCCCAGCCTAGGCTTACTAGAAGCCACCCCCGAGCTTGGAGAACCAAGCACTAGACGGGTTACACACACACAAAACCACTAAGAACATAGGAACACATTTACAATCAAAATTCCCCTTCCCAAGCTTCACATTCACCACTTTCATGGTGACTCTTCCATGGGTGGAAGTGGACCATGTACCAATGGGGAGAATGCATGCCAAAAGAACAACACTACATTAGCCACCTCATGGCAACACAAATGCAACCCAAACATTTCACAAACCTTATGCCCCCCAAAAGGCTCAAGGCCATATATGCTCCCCTTATGACCCCCAAATGCATACACAAGGCTATGCATCAAGGGTCACCAAGGACTCCCTTGAGAACACTCTCCATAAGGAGAGCCTCTCACCCATGGCTGTCAAACTCCTTCCACCCCAAGATCTTCCTACCCTCCCAAGGATAGGAGATCTTGGACACTCCCAAAAACCACAAGAAAACACAAATAAATACATAGAAAGGAAAAACTACACATATTAACTTCAACCAAAAACTACATAAGCACAATCTTACACAACTCTTTCATTTCACAAAACAACACAAATTATCATTTACAACATAACAAGAGAAAGAAGGGAGTAACCAACCTTATTCTGCCAAAAGGTTTGCTAACTTTAGTTGGGGATGAGCTGCCCAATTTCCACTATCTTTTCTCCCAAAATTCCACTCAAGATGCCAAGTCCTACTAACTTTTTCAAAACAAGCCAAAATCTCCCAGAAAGGAGAGTGGGTGATTACTCACTAAGTTTGCAAATTCTTGCCTAAGAAGGCCTCTCACACACTTCCCAACCCCTTGGGTGAGGTGTGAGTTCCCATTGGTTGCCCTTCCCAAACTCTTACACACTACCAAAATTGGAAAGGGAAAAGGTGGAAGAAGATGGGGAAGAGAGTTTGACTCCTAAAGGGAAGGTTCTCTATCCTAGGGAGAACTTTCTAAGTTCAATTTTCGTGCATCTTGGAATTATCACTTTTTGAAGTGACTTCATAGTCACATGGGAGAAGCCACATGTTGCAAAACACCCCTAACCCATAGGTATACCCTTAGGACCTTTGGAAAAGCCTAAAAACTTACCCTAGGAGTCCATTAAACCCTTTGGAAACCCCACTGAAGTTTACCTACGGGTCAAGCATGAGTTGACCACTCCCATGACTCCCTACCCAAGACAAATTTGGGACCACACTCATGTTTTTGAATGACTTTGGTAGAAACAAAACTCCCTCCAAGAGACAAGTCAACTCAATGACACTTAATCAGCACATGTGTCAAGTGACACAACAAAAATAAAATATAAAAATCACACATGGAAAATTGGTCTCTTGAAGGATTACACAATTACATATAAATTAAATTTTACATTCAAGCATTATACACATCACAATAAAATACATTACAAGGGGCGGGGTGTTGTCTCTCCAAATAGACAACTCCCGGCTTAACAAACGCACATTGGTCTAGGCTTGGTTCTCCATAAATTCCATGGTCACATGGATAAATTTCCTGCGCATCTCAATTAACACATTAGTAACTCCAAATAATCACAATTATTCATACTCAAATACATGGATTCCATTGCAATTCAAACACTCATACATTAGGCAACAATAATTCAATATCTCATTTGTTTTCACATTCAATTTCACATAAACAATCAACATAATTTCCCAAAATTGAACCATTCATAAATATGCATCATTTTTCTTTCATCAAAATAAAATCCTGCAAATGACATTCACCATCATAATGTAATTCTATTCTAGTAACATATCTAAGGTTCCATAATCATCATGCATGAAATAAAACATCAACAAATGTCAGTGCGGTCCAAATCATGGTATCATATGTGTTCTAAGTCCATAGTGCATAAAATAAAGCATCCATAATAGTCTCAATATGCAAATAGCTGAAAATGTCAAACTGAATCGGGGTAGGGCCTCACATGTTGCAACAGATGCAGGTTTACTAGTAGTAGTTGAATCTAATCCATGGTTAATATCAATACTTCTGCCATGGGAAATGACTCAAGCTCAGCCTAACGAATCAGATGAAGAAAGATTGCAAAGGCTTATATTGGGCTTAAGAAGGGTAACTACTGTCCAAAGAAGACTAGTCAATCTACAAAAGAATCAGTGGCATGAACAAGAAGAGATAAGTGATGATAGCTGAGCTGATGAAACATACATTGAAAGTGAGATAGTCTCTCACGACTATGAGTTCTTATCACTCCATGATTCTAGCCCATGAACAAGTGTCATACTAAGGTATCAAATAAAGCCTACACAAGATGAAAATACACCAATTCATTCAAATAATCAATTCTTCATGTTATCAGAATCTACTATAGAAGGGACTAATGACTTTCCCCTTGTATATTCACACTTGATTGATTGGGGGCAAGAAGGAAAACCAACACCAGATTGGTTTGGTTTGAAAACAATGAAGCAATTGCAGAATTCCTCAGAGTCAGAGAGGGATTTCCATAAGGTGATCACAAAGAAGTGTTTGTTGTAGACCTGGATAGAACATCATACTTTGGAGAGGAAAGTACCTCTACAATAGAAGATACAGATGAAACCACCCATAATGGCAAGAGCGAGTTGGGTAATCTTCCTATCGAAAGAGAAAGTTTAACATTTCTTATAGAAGAAACTGAAGAAGTAAACATAGCAGAAGGAGAGGTTGTACATAACATCCATTTGGCAAAATCAATAAACAAAGAAGAAAAAGACAGATTCATTCATTTTTTCAAGAAATGACCTATCGACTTTTCTTGGTCCTATGCAGATATGCTAGGCTTAGACCTTAAATTAGTGTTGCATCATTTACCTTTGATACTAGGAGTTAAACCTTACGAGCAAAAGTTGAGAAAAATGTATCCAAGTATTGCATTACTAGTTAAAATAGAACTACAAAAGTTGTTGTGTGTAGGTTTCATTCGACCTATTAACTATGCAGAATGGATATCCAACCTGATACCTATGACTAAGCCCACATGAGGCATAAGAATCTGTACTGATTTCTGAGATCTAAATAAAGCTTGTCCTAAGGATGACTTCCCCCTACCCAATATCGATATGATAGTTGATCTAACAACTGGAAATGAAATGCTATCATTAATGGATGGTTTTTCAGGATACAATCAGATTATAATTGCACTAGAAGATCAACATAAAATGGCGTTGAGCTGACCATGGACAACATACTGCTGGAATGTGATGCCATTTGGTCTCAAAAATGCTGGAGCAACATACCAAAGAGCCATGACAATGCTATTTCATGACATGATCAACAACATAATGGAAGATTATGTGGATGACTTATTGGCTAAATCACAGACAAGAGAAGGTCACCTTATGGTCCTTGCACAGATATTTGATCGGTTGGAGCAGTACAATGTCAGACTAAACCCGAAGAAGTGTGTGTTCGACGTAACAACAAGTAAACTGTTAGGATTTATTGTGTGCAACAGAGGAATTGAAGTAGACCCTACCAAGGTCAAGGCAATCATAGATATGCAACCTCCATCAACACTTAAACAACTAAGAGGGTTACAAGGAAGACTACAATCCATAAGGAGATTCATAGTGTAGTTGGTAGATAAGTGTCATCCCTTCTAGCATTTACTCAGGAAAGGAGTTACTTTTAAATGGACAGGACACTGCCAAGAAGCTTTCCAAGCTCTGAAAGATTATCTTCTAAACACACCAATGTTAGCATCACCTACTCCAGGAAAACCTCTGCTGCTATATATATCAGCAACAAACTCAGCTCTAGAAGCTCTGTTGGCACAACATGATGAACAAGGAAAAGAAAGAGCCATTTTTTATATAAGTAGAACTTTGATCGGTTATGAGCTTAATTATACTCCTATAGAGAAAGCATGCTTAGCAGTAATCTTCACATCTCAAAAGCTCAGACATTACATGCTGATTCATAAAGTACAACTCATTGCACTCTTTGATTCACTTAGGTACCTATTGAGCAGAGCAACATTGACCGAAAGATTGGCTAAGTGGGTTATGATCCTGAGTGAGTTTGATATAGAGTACATAGATAGAAAGGCCATCAAAGGACAAATTATAGTAGATCGGTTAGAAGAGGCTCCTTTAGAAGACAGTCACCCATTTTTGATAGACTTTCCAGACGAATCACTGTTTACATTGACTACATCTATAATGTGAAAATTATATTTTGATGGGTCATATGCAAGTCATGGTTCTGGAGTAGGGATTCTTTTTATCACCCCTCAAGGGGATTCTATACCTAAGTCATTTAGGATAAATTTAATATGCACAAACAATATAGCTGAATAAGAATCTCTCATCATAGGGCTTTGTACAGTGGAGAATAAAAGAATTATAGGTCTATGGTGACTCATAATTGATTGTAAAATAGGTCAATGATGACCACAACATGAAAGATGACAAACTCATGCCTTATAAGAAAATGATAGAAGATTACAAGGAGCACTTCAGCAAATTTACTTTCAAACAAATTCGAAGGATAGAAAACAAGGCAGTTGATGCCATGGCTACCATAGGATCTCTTCTAAATATGCCTGCTAACGAAACTCAGTTTGAGTTTATTATAGAACAGTTGATGATACCAACATATGAGACTTCCTCAACATAATATGTATGTGCAATTGTGGGTCCAGAATCCCCGTGGTACAATGAAGTATATGCATATTTACACACTCAGTACATGTCACCAGATCTGTCCAGAAATAAAAAGAAGACTCTTATTCGTCAGGCATCTAGACACACCATTATAGCTAATACATTGTATAGAAAGGGATTCGATGGAACTCTTCTCCGATGTCTTGATACAAATGAAGCACAAATTTCTCTAAAGGAAGTTCATGATGGAATTTGCGGGGCACACCAAAGTGGTCCACCATTGTCAAAGAAATTGTTAAGAACAGGTTATTACTGGCCAACTATGGAAAATGACGCTTATAAATGTGTGCAAAAATGTAAGCAATGTCAAATGCATGGAGATCTCATTCATGCACCATCACAAGATCTTCAACCCATTACATCACCATGGCCATTTTCACAATGGGCATTAGATCTAGTGGGTAAAATCAATCCTACTTCTTCCAATGGGTACAAGTTCATCTTAACAGCCACTGAGTACTTTACCAAATGGGTTGAGGCAATTTCTCTTACATACACTACTAGAAAGCAAATAGAAAAGTTCATGCTCAATTATATTATTTGTAGATACGAGATTCCAATGTGCTTCGTAACAGATAATGGGAGAAATGGACAAGCAGAGACAACAAATAAAAAAAAATTGAAAATCCTTAAGAAAGTTGTCATGGACATAGGACGAGACTAGCATCTCCAATTAAATCCTTCTCTTTGGGCTTAAAGAATAGGAGTATGCACCCCTACAGGAGCAACACCATATTCCTTGGTCTATGGTACAAAAGCAATACTCCCCATTGAAATAGAAATATTGTCTCTAAGAGTCTCCTTACAGAACATCATATCAGAGGAAGACTATCGGGTAGCAAGATTACAAGAGCTAGAAAAACTAGATGAAAAGAGACAAACATCGTTCAATCATCTACAAGGTTATCAAAATAGACTGATATGGAGTTATAATAAACGAGTCCGCCCATGAAATTTTGAAGTGCGAGATCTAGTTCTTAAAGAGAACCAAAAGAATCTAGTGGAATGAGAAAAGCCAAGGAAATTTGAACCTAACTGGCTAGGTCCTTTCATCATAACAAGGGTTATAGGCAATGCAACATATAATTTGGCTACCATGGAGGGAGATCCACTCTCTGACCCTATGAACAACATGCACCTTAAACGATATTATACCTAAGGGCTGGGTTAGTTTAGGTTTTACTTTCTGCATTGCATATCATTTTATTCAAATCACTGCATCACGTATAGTTTCTTTTTCAAATGTATCGCATTCGCAAAGGTTTTGCTTTTTCATATAGCAACATCAATAAAACAAGGCAACTGTCCAAGTTTGTCATCTGTTTGCATTCAAGAGAAGCAAGGGTCATCTCCTTTGTTTGATATTCATACATGAAGTCTTTGAGGTTGTAAGATCATTCATTTTCATCATTACCCTGTGACAACGCTTTACTTATGGTTGGGTAGTGATTTCACTATTTGAGACTTGTTAACCCAAAATCTATCAATTGCTATATCTCAAAAATATTAAGATCTCTAATTCATTCTAGACACCTCATTGATCATATGACTAGTGAAAAATCTAAAATTCTACTTCAACGTCGCTGTAATTGTCACACCCAAGTAGGTTTCATTACTAACAAAGTCAAGGCAAGAAAAGAAAAAGAAAAAGAGCTATGCCAAATATTCATCTCAAGGCGAAAGAGCAATGATATATTTAACTGAAATTTCACGCATGCAAGTGCGACTTAAAAGCTTGACTATGGGAACATGCAAGTAACTCCATCAGGGCTATGAACGCCTATGCGAAATGGAGGAATATTTGATAAATTGCAGTCTATAACTTCGTCGGAGCTCTAAAAGCTTGCTGGCAGCAAGGCTCTATTTCGGATGCTTTTGAAGTTAGGATAATCCATGTAGCTAGTCATGTAGGATGCTAAGGATCTTTAGTGAACACAAGAGAAGGAATTAACTCATCTACACACACATGGGAAAAAGAAGATCAAAGTTTCAAGAACCAATGGGGAAGTTTTCCGCATCTCCATCTGTAAATCCTAGTCACTAAGTGTGTTAATTTGGATGTTCCAAAGGACCTTAGGGATTGATTGACCGCTTATCTTTGAAATGTTTTGCACCTCCATTTCAATTGGTGTCTTACAAAAGGGTAAACAAACACAGTCAACCCTGTTCGAATAGGAAATGCATCTTCATCATGCATATTGCATTAACATAGGTCATGTGAAAAATTCATTGTCTCCACATGCATTCTGCAGATCATCATGTCATACAGGTCTGCACACTGGGGGCATAACTGAAAAAATCCTAAAACATTCAAATACGATCCTAAAAAAATCTTAAAAATCATATAAAGTCCTAAAAAAATCATACAAAGTCCTGAAAAAATCCTAAAAATCATATAAAGTCCTGAAAAAATCCTCAAAATCATAAAAAGTCCTTCAAAATCCAAAAACACTAAAAAACTCAAAATCCAAAAACACTGAAAAACTCAAAATCCAAAAACACTGAAAAACTCAAAAATCCAAAAACATTCAAATATGATCCTGAAAGAAATCAAAAACATCTGCAAAATGTCCTAAAAAATTCAACCAAAAACATTCAAAAATTGATCCACATAATCCAAAAACATCGAAAAATCTCTTGAAAAAGAACTAAAAAATCAAAAATCAATGAATCAAAAAACTTGCAATAAAATGTCTCGTGAGAAACAAATACCCTAGCAGATATCCCACAAACACTTCGCACGAAGTTAACAAAGGATACGACTATCCAGTCAAACATCTGCAATCAATTGATCAAACTCTCTTATCAATCGTATCATATCCATATCAAAGTGATCATTATCTTGTCTTAAACAGAAGAGGATACACTCGAAATCAGACAAGTCAGTTTTAAACGGGGTCCACAACTTTTTGAGATCAGACATTATCAACCATAACATCAAGCAACTACGAACGAAGGGACAAGGTCAGTATAGCTGTTGAATTATGTCTGGGTTAGTCTTTATCTTTTATCATTTGGTGACAGATTATGTTCCTATGCTACTCAAGGATGTCCACAAGTGACTAGAGGAGCCATGATGGGCATTATCTTTTTCTTTGTTTTCTATTTATGGTGTGAACCGATGAAGTTCTAGGGAAATTGCTCTAGTGGGTGTCTATGATAGGAGCATTCAGCTATTGAATGCCACAAATACCTCGACCCCTAGTGTATTTCCCAGAATGGAGGGTTCACTCCTTCTCTGCTACATGTTTGTTTCTACAATGAGATATCTTTACATCTTGGTTCCTTATACCCTGATGTGCTAAGCTTCATTGTTTAATAATAAGGCTCAGTGATGAATATATGTTGTACAATAAAATATGTGACATGGGTTCGTGATTCTTTCAATTTCATTCTCATCTCATGTGTTTCTTGATAGTCTATTGATTTCCCATCTTCTCTCTAAATCATATTATTTCTAACATTAATTCTTTCATCAATCTCTTCTCTCTATCATCTTACTAACATTTCTTCAAGGTAATTCTAAGTTAAAAATTTATTCTGTCATTATCATACAAAAAAATATATGCATTCATATACATACCATTACATTCATAAACATCAATTAAAATGCATTCATTATAGATACCATTGCATTCATAAACATCAGTTAATATGCATACATTATAGATACCATTGCATTCATCAACATCATTGATAGATACATGTAGTAACCATTGCATTCATGAATCATATAGAATCAAATAGATATACAACATATAACTCATAGCATCATATAAACATACATGGAAAACAAAGCATAAATAGATCGCTGCCAAAGACTACATATCATATTTATAAAACTCAAAAATGATAATGTGTATGAATAAAATAAACAAGCTTGAAGGCTCATATAACATGATCAAAATGTCTCAACCAATAGTGCCTCTGTCAGTGGGTGGATCCTATCCAGTAGGTCCTATCCCAAGATGTCGAGGTGGTCCCACAAAACCACCATTGCTAGTCCGTCGAGAACTAGATTGACTCGATCTCCTCCCCATAAAGGCACTAAAACTAGGCTCTCTTTGACCCTCAGGGATAGCTCTCTCATAAGCCTGTCGATAATAAATAGCCTCCCATACAACAACAAAATATCTATCTGCCTAGTCACATGCCTCTATCACTGGTCTAAATAGTTGATCATATGCATCCATGGTGATATGAGCTCTCCTGACTTCCTCATCTCTCTCCCTCTGGAGACGATCCCTCTCAGCCTCTAAAACACTGTAGTCTGCACGATAGACCTCTTGCTCGACATCTCATCTAGCGACCTCCTCCTCCAAACTTTGAATCCGTGCTCTAAGAATCTGTGAATCATCCTCATCCCTATCGCCCACCTGTCCTCTCCCACCCTCTGCAGCAGGCACATCCTCCAACTCTAGCATATCATCATCATCATCTCCATCCTCACTGGTCGATGACTCTAAAGAATCATTGCTATCCCCATTTCTAATAGACTCGATGTCTCCACCAATGTCTACATCCTTGTCTCCACCTCCCTCATCTCCTCCCTCATCCTCTACCTCCACTCGTCCATCTCCCTTAGCTCCCCCCTCGGCTCCTCCTTCCTCTCCTCCTTTGAATCTCTCCCCCAACTCTAGCCTCAATCTTGGCCTAGGATGTTGAATCTATTGTGTTGTACCTCTACACCAATCCCAAAGTAACGACTGAATAGCATCAAACTCAGTAGAAGAAAAATGTGGATGTATGCACACCCCCAATAAGATACCTCCTGAGATACATGAGCAAAGTAAGCAGTAACAACTGGTGTCACCTATACCTCTCCAAACTGTCTCAATACCCAACCTGGGAGATACATCTCTATAATCTGCTATGTCTCAAAAGTCCTACCGATTAGATACCTCTGTTGTCGGCAGAAAGGCAAGTGTACTACATCATCCGCCCAACTGGGGCAATCTAAGTAAGGTCTCCAAATAAAATGCTAAAGTATGTCAAACTGATGCCTCCAATTCAAAGTGTTACCTAAACCCCTGTGTCTGATACCTATTGAGTACCTAAAAGCATAAGGCTCACCAGGCTGCAAATCAACATGAGTAACATGTCTCGAAATGGAAATATGCTCCCATGCCCAAGTCTAGAGCAGTGTCACATCACAACTGATAGACCAATACCCAAGATATACAATCCCATGCATCTGATAATACAACATGGCAAGAAGACATGGACCCCATACATATACTCATCGATGAACAATCATATCATGGAGCACTCTGCCCCATCCCACTGGAAATTCATGACCTCGTCTGTCAGGTATCAACAAACCACCAACAATACTACATAGTACAATAGTCATATCATCATAATCGAAATAGGCCCAAGGAATGTCATATCGACCACTAATCTGCAAGTCCTATATCTCACACTCAAAAAGTACACACAATCTAGCAATGTCATCATCATTGTCATACACAACTCTCTCACCATGAATCAGAATACGCAGTATACGCCATACATCCTCTTAGGTAATGGATGCCTCCCGAGTCGGAAGATGGAAAGAACATGTCTCAGAATGCCATCTCTCTATCAATGCTGTAATCATGGCCATGTTGGCTGTAACCTATAGAAAGTGTAACACATAGTACAAACCAAGCTATCGGATATGCTCAATCTCCTCATCAAGTAAATCAGCACGAAGATCAAGTCCACAGGTTTGCTCTGTTGGTAGTATAGCACTCCAATGTTCTCCTGCAAAGAGAAAAAGTTCAAAATATCAGATATCGGATTACGAGAACATAAAAAACAAAAAATTATCAGATGCATGACAAAAACCATTCACATACAACAAATGTGTGGCATTTACTACTAATGCGGTACAATTATGGCTTATGCGTGATGTTTATAGCGAATGCGTAATGAAATGAGCGCATGTGTAACATTAAACACTATTGCATAAAGAAATTAACGAATGCGGTATGATTGGAACTAATGCGTAACATTATGAGTGGTTGCATAACATTAAGCACGAATGCGTAAAAATCGACAAGCTATTGCGTGATGCAAAGGAAAAATTGAACACTGGAATTTTTTTGAAAAATAGCGAAAAATAGGCAAAAAATCAATAAAAAATTAGAAAAATACCATGCCACTAGTCCCAGGAGGTCTCTAATATGAGCGTACTCAGTCAGACAAGTGCAATTGAGCTCTATAACCAGCCATGGAGATCAAATACTCGCAAGAAAGCACAAGATTTGCAGAGAAAACAAAGAACTTAGCAAATACCAAATGAGCAAATCAAAACCTAAAATCTCTATTTATAGCTCAAAATTAGGGTTTTTTGACACCTTGACGCCTGTGGTCCCCGCTAGCTTCAAACAACTTGTAGCCTACTGAAATGATCTTGAAATCAAACGAAACTTCACACGATTGCTTATTATACTGATATCGAAAACATGGTCTCAATTTTTAAATTTTTCGACCACCTTTTTCGAGGGGGCATATTTACACTATACAATGGTACCAAGGCAGACTAGGGCAGAATTTTCATTTTCTTTGAAACAATATCATTTCGACATTGTCTCAAAGAGGGGCAAATGTAGACACCTAAAAATGTCTCGTTGATCATGTACTAATTATTCCTCTAATTGATTAAATAATTCTTTAATTATTTAATTAAGCTAATTAATTGTATTCTTCTAATTTCATATTTCCTCATCATCTTACTAATTATTTTATTTTTTATTTCTATCATCATGTAATCATTTTAACCATTTTCTAAATATTAATTAAATATTAATTATTTAATTAATTATAATTAATTCCACAATTTAAATAATCTTTATTATTTAAATAGATTAAATAATTGTATTCTCAATTTCTATCTCTAATCATCTAGTCATTAACCCTTTTCTAAATATTAATTAAATATTTATTATTTAATTAATTGTGATTTAATCCTTTAATTTAAATAATCTTATTATTTAATTAAATTCCATTTCTAAATAATTAAATAGTTTCTTTAAATTATTTAATTAGCTAATTAATTCTTCCAATTCCAAAACCCCAAATTCCAATTTCATTTAATTTCAAATTCTTCTAAATTCTTCCAAATTCAAATACATGTGCATGATTTCAAAAACCAAATTGAAAATCAAAGTCAAAGTTCTAAATATATTCAAATTCTAAATTGAATTAAATAAATTCAATTATGTGAAATAAAATTCATGCAAAGATTAAATTGAAAATCTAAGTTAAAGTGCAAGCACATGCTAAATTAATTAATTTAATCAATTAATTAATTAAATCATTTATCTCTCCAGTCTCTATTTCCATCTTCTAGTTCTCTTTGTCATCTTCTTTATTTCTTCCAATCATTCTTTTTCTTCCCTCGGTTAGCTTTTTATCAATCAGTTGACTCAATTAATCTATTCAATCTATTCAGTTTCACCTGCAAGTCAGCAGTTCAACTATTAATCAGCATGTGAGCTCACCTGAGTTCTGCCTCTTGATCATTCTATTCCACCTTTCAATTAATCTTCACCAAAAATCTATAAATTGAGCATTCAATCCTCACAATTCATCTGAATCACGAACTTTGAATCTTTGTGTCAATTGCAGGTTGCCAACGCAATATCTAAGAGCCATCATACCACAGAGAGGAGAAGAGCAATGGAAACCATATGCGATCATGGAATAGAGAGTTTTGATTAACATATTTTACATTCCTATTTCTTAATTGCTTTATTTCATTGGTTTTATGTTTGAATTGCTTAGATAGTTAAGGAATTTGTAATTGTCCTTGTTTCCTATTTAGCAATGATGAATTTGAGCATAGCACATTTTGGTGAACCCGACATGAACAACAACTAATTAACGTGAACGAAAGCTAATTAACAATTAAATCTGTGAACCTCTTTTGTATGAATACAGATAGAGTTTCATTCTTGACATTTCTCAACTAAGCTTGAAGCTAAAGATTCTCTTCTTTCAATTTTCCAGCTTTGGTTTGAGGCTGTGAGCTTTCACCTTGTGTCAATAGTTTTTGTGGCTCTTTTTGTTTCAACATTTCTCTCAAATGATCAATCTCTTTATTTAGTCTAATGTTTTCAAGTTTGGTAGACTCATTTCCTCTTAGTAACAATTGAATTTGTGCCTTATTCAATTTGGCAATATTCACTCCCAGATCAACTATAACTACATGATCTATTTCTCCAACCTTCAAAGTCATTATGTGCCCAAAGGCCTTCTATGTATCAATCACCATGGGTCTTTTGTGTGGAGGATATAAAGACCAAATCAACATATATAGAGTGCTCATCTAGGTTGTACACAGACCCCATGTACACTTGGGGAACACCTTTTGGATACAACGTATGTTTTGCATCAATATCATGGAAAAAACTATCAAATATTAGAGCTGAATTTAGATCCCATCCAAGAAAGATTAAGATGCATGCATCTTCAAGTAATTTCCTCCCTCTCTTAGGAGTCATTTGATTCATTTCTTGTTCTCCTTCACTTCTCAAAGAAATCAATAATTGGTTTTCATTAGAGACATTCACCTCTCCAGCACTCTCCCTAACTAATTTACCTTTTATTTTATACAAGAAGGACTTAAATTTAGAAGACTTTACAAAACTATCATCAGACACAAAATCCTTACAAGCCAATTGCCTTGGATCCTATTCTATGGGCACTTCTTCATCTGGATCCCTAACCAGGGACACTTGCTCTTCAATCAACATCTTGGAGAGTTTCTAAAATGAAATCTCATCTCCTTCTGATGATCCCTCATCACTGGAAGATGATACATCATTTGTCTGCATCTCTCTCGCTATTAGCTCCATTTCTCTGTTATGGTTATCAATGGCCAATTAGGCCTCCTCCTTATCCATGTTTCGTATCAAGTCATCTCTTATATATGGGATGTGCACATATTCACCAAGTTTTTGTTTCTTTTTTTTGAATGAATATATCCTTTAAGGTCAAAGCCTCTCCTTGGTGCTCCCAACTTTAAGTTGAAATGGGCTAATTTATGCCATGTGAGCTCTTGACCTTCTTTCCCAATAATAGTGAATTCTCCAACACATAAAGTTCTAGACATAAAGGATTTATTGTCATGTGAACTCAAATTCATGTGATTTGAAACTCCCATCTTCCTATTGATTTCCAAATAGGATACTCTGCCAGGCAGTGTCTTGGGCAGTAGAAGTGGAGATTCCTCAATGCCATAGACTCTAATAATTGTTACATCAGAAAAATAGTACCAGTCACCCCAATTATGTTGAACTGTCTTAGGCCCCCCAAAGTCTACAGGCCTCAGAAATTTCTTAACTTCTTTTTAAAGTACAAAATTGCACGGGTGATCATAGAACCTGTATAAATTTTTTATAAAGAACTCTTCAAAATGAATATAACTAGATCTCACAAATCTGCAATCCCATATTGAAGTCCATAATTGGACTGGCAAAGGTTGATTGTCATCATCAAATTTCTTTATTCCCATCTCCTTAGGCCACAAACCAAGTTCTTGACCATAGAATAACACCATATGCATTAGCAGAGAATAATAGGGGAAGTAGATTTTGGAAGAATCCTTCATGATGGCAGTGAGCCTTATATCAAGTTGTCTTGCTACAAATGTAGTATAGTCAAATTCTCTGGCATTCAGGCTCTAAACATTTGCTGTAATGACCATGGATTCAATCATCATGAAATCTGGGGTGTTCAACCCCAGGACCTGGCCAGCTGAGTAATAGGTATAAAGTAATTTTTGAACAAATTCACATGAAAGGCAAGTCCTTCCTCTGCCTCCAATGGTGCATAAAGACTAAGCATATGAAGAGGCAACCTCCATCCTGTATAGGTTGTTTCTAACCTTCGGTATTCCTTCAACAAATCCTCAAGAATAATGGGATGTTAATAAATCCCAAGAAAATCAAAAACTTCAGAAATTGCATCTCTTGACACATAAAAATAGGGCTTCCCATATCCACTGCAAATTTCCCTCTTCTTGGGGTCATAGTTTTGTGCCAACAATTTCAATATATCCACATTAATGTAAACATTGGGAACAACTAGTTTTCCCAAGCTTAATCTCCACGGGTTGCAAATCAGCTCAAGACTATCACACCTACGGTAATGAAATAAAAAAAACTCATAACCCCTAATAATTGTATACACATCTCCCACATTGTTATAATTGTCTTCTAGTTTCCATTGTGCACACCTCTTTGGTTTAGGGGTAGAACTAGGCAATTGGTCTAACAAGTCATGGCTCAATTTTCTCTCCTCTACTTGAGTTTGTATGTTTGCATCATCAGTTTTTTTCTTCTTCCCTTTACCCTTACTTGTTTCCGCTGTCTGCCTCTTCTTCACACTACTAGAACTTTCCATTTTACAAGAAATTCGATTAATTTCTTGAGGAAATCACAGAGGAATTGTTCAAGATAATTACTTGTTTGTTCGATGTTATTGTTCTTCTCAACCCACTCCAATTTTGTCCCTAAATGTCTGCAACTCTAGTGCAAAAACTTTCCTAAATGTACTCTCAAAGAATTTCATTTGTGCAACAATAAATGTTACAACCTGCTAATCAATGGAGTAGTCTTTTCAAAATTTAAATTGTGTTCTGTATGTGTAACATCGACTTAACTCTTTTCTGTTGATGCCTCTATGTTTGGCACCATTTTGACAAATTTATCATTGTAAATAAATATGGCAACATCTATAACTACTTTTTTTTCACGCCATTTCGATAGGAATTATGCTGATAAGTCATTACTAGCTTGATCCTGAGTTTCAGGTTAACTATGTCGATCATACCTAGAGTGATGCCTATTAGTATTACTTTAACTATCAACATCTCTAAAAATTGTATACCTAACTTCACAAGTTATCCCGATGAAAAATTTCACCTTTGATTCTTCTTATCGCTATAAGTCATCTCGATATAGATATTCTAGTTAAGTCTTCTATCAGAATAGTTGTACCAATGCCATATTACATATTTGCTTTCAAAATAAGTTATATCGTTGGATCACGAGTGATTCATTATCCCGATCTTATTAGTTATACCGATAGGGACGTCGTCTTCATTTTCTTTTATCACCATAGGTTTTCTCGATGTCAGTTTCTCAGTTAGGAATTCATGATCAGAATAACTATTTTGATATCATTTTATTTGTTTGCCATCAGTACAACTTTAACTGTCAGATCGATGCTAATGCGTTATCTTGACTTCATTAGTTATTGTGATGAGCTTTCTCAATGCTTATTGATAGATTTCCTCTTATTTTCTTTTATCGAGATAACTCGCATCATCTTGATAGCCTTCTAATCCTATCTCGATATTGTATATGATTTCGATAAAACTTGTATCGACATAAGATATTCTAAAATACACATGTTGGAATAGTTTACTCTATCGGTATTACAAAATTATGCTTCTCCGCCTTTGGTAGTCATTCCGATAGACATCTGAAGTGTTGTGTTCGGTATAACTATACCAATGTAACATTATTGGAATAGCTTGTTCTATCGGAATCATAAAGAATTGTCATTCCACTTTTATTGGTTATTAGATGATAGGTGTTAAGACCTCATGTTTGGTAATTGTATCCTGATATTGATGTTTATCATTGACTTGTTAGATCGGGCAAGCTATCTTGATATATACATAAAGTGTTTCTCAATGAAGGTTATTTTACTAATCTTCTTTGGATCTTATCATGCATGCTTTACACAAGATCTGGGGAATAATGGAGATGAGATGTGGGGCTCTATGCTAGATGAAAGAAAAAAAATTTAGCTTCAACCTTTCACCCTATTAAATACAAAAGCTTGATTATGACTAACATGCGAGGGGTACTAAGCATCATTATGAAATTTCAGGGTTACAAAAATTTCATGATCCCTTTTTTAATGATAGACATGGTTATATTAGGTTTTAGGTTAAAATTAGAATTGTATTTATTAAGTACATTTGATGGATCAAAAAATGACATATTTGCTAAACTAAACATAGGTTGATAAGACGAGGATAGCTGACCAACTATGACTTGAAATTGATCTAGATTAATATCACTAGGGACTTATGATTCTATTAAGGTGTGATCCAATATGTCCCTATGGATAGCTGAATATAAAAGAAGCTCCAAGAAAGATAACTATGATAGAGTCTTATCAGGCATGCTTTACACAGGATCTAGGGTATAATGCAGATGAGATGTGGGGCTCTATGCTAGATGAAAGAAAACTTTTGTAGCTTCAACCTTTCACCCTTTTAAATATAAAATTTTGGTCATGACTAACATGCCAGGGGTACTAAGCATCATTATCAAATTTGAGGGTTACAAAAATTTCATGATCCCTTTTTTAATGATAGACATGGTTACGTTAGGGTTTATATTAAAATTAGAATTTTAATGATTAGGTACATTTGATGGATCAAAAAATGACATATTTGATAAACTAAACACATGTTGATAAGATGAGGATAGCTGACCCACTATGGCTTGAAATTGATCTAGATTAATATCACTAGGGACTTATGATTCTATTAAGGTGTGATCCAATATGTCCCTATGGATAGATGAATATAGAAGAAGCTCCAAGATAGATAACTATGCTAAAGTCTTATCAGGAATACTTTAGACAGGATCTGGGGCATAATGGAAATGAGATGTGGGGCTCTATGCTAGATGAAAGAAAATTTTTTTAGCTTCAACATTTCACCCTTTTAAATACAAAAGGTTGGTGATGACTAACATGCCAGGGGTATTAAGCATCATTATGAAATTTTAGGGTTACAAAAATTTCATGATCCCTTTTTTAATGATAGACATGGTTACGTTAGGGTTTAGGTTAAAATTAGAATTGTATTGATTAGGTACATTTGATGGATCAAAAAATGACATATTCTCTAAACTAAACATAGGTTGATAAGATGAGGATAACTAACCCACTATGGCTTGAAATTGATCTAGATTAATATCACTAGGGACTTATAATTCTATTAAGGCATGATCCAATATGTCCCTATGAATAGATGAATATAAAAGAAGCTCCAAGATAGATAACTATGCTAGAGTCTTCTTAAGATGCTCTAGGATGTCATATTGGGCAACTTTTTGGGAAGAATAATCCCTCTCCGCAGTAACCTAATTGTGCCTAGTGTTGGCAACACAATTAAGATTTTTAATAGTAATGGCATTAATTTATGGATATGTTTCCTCAATGTGACGCACTAATATTGATTCATATAAGATAGACAACTTACTAGTGTTGACCTTGGTTGTACAAATATTTTGAGATGATCCTTTATTTGACATAGAGGTCTATTTCTATCATTCTTGAGAAAAAGATCATAATAGGTACCCATGAATTGTTCATCAGGAGATGAGATACATGGCCATCTCCCAAACTCTCATTATGTTTGATTAGATATGGCTAAAATTATTATGTTTCATGCATTTAGACATAGAATGACCTTTTACATGATAGTGCTAAAAGTATTAAATTTCTTTGTATCATGCAAGTTTGGGTGCATTGTCATTGAAAACTATGGTATGTGGGAATTTAATAAGGTTAGCTTCAACTAATTTTTGAAATACTACTTTGATATCCCTAAACCCTAACCCTAACCCTAACCATAATCATAAACCTATACCAAATCCTAATCCTAATGCTAATCTTAACCTTAATACTAACCTTGACCCTAACCCTAGCCCTAACCAAATATAAATCTTCACCCTACTCCTAATTATAATTCGGATCCCAACCATAATTGTTATTCCAACCCTACCCTTAATAATAACCAAAACCCTATTCGTAAACTCAAAATCTGTTATAATTATAATCCAAACCCTAACCCTAACCATAATTCTACACCTAACCCTAACATAATTCTGACCATGACATCAAACCATAACCATGACTATAAAGAAAATCTTAACACTATTTTTAGAAGGCTTGACATTAGAAAGATAAGTGTTTCTTTTAGATATTTTACATGAGTTTCCTAGGACCACCCATTTTTTATAAATTGCCTATAGCACTAAAATGTCCCACTTGTGAAACATGCATTGAAGATCATAATTCATATATGAAGAGCTCATTTGGTTTAAACTATCCATTTTAAAATAGACCCAAAATCATGAATTATTAAAAGTCTTCATGGTGTAAGAAAAGACTCAATCATATCATCATATCCTTATCTACCACCTAGATACTTTGCACCATCCACTCTTATTGACTTGACATATATTTACATATTTATATCTATCTTATATTTAAGCTGTGAAGAAGTTTATTCATGCAAACTAAAGAGATTACTTAGAGGAAATGTTGCATGATATTAGATGTTTGATCAAACTCTTTAATCAAAAGCCAAGTAAAATGGAAAAATCATATTACAACACATTAATTTAGAGAAATGTGCATATTATTCTATAATGTCAAATCAATTTCTAATGTAGCATTATTATTAGATTATTTATTTTAGGCCTTGATATCTCTAGGAGGTGTTCAAATAAAGTTTTTTGTAGACATTTTGTGCTTCAAGTTTACATAATAATTAAAATGAAGGAAAATAATTGGACCCAAATTGTATTTTAAATTTGAAATATAAAATTTTCTTTTGAAAGTATAGAAATGAACTTATAGTCTATTTGGCTCGTTATTTGAATCTCACGCATGCAAGAGTGGAGAGTTGGGGCTACGATACAAAAGGCATAATCCAATTCTATAAGCAATCCCAACAAAACCCCTATTGGCATAATGACTATAACGATAAATTGATATATCGAGCTACCTAGAAAGCATCCAGCCAACTGGAAATTGAAAAATGGAGGGAGAAAGAGGACGAACAAGTGCAAGTGCTAGCAAATTCACTGTAAGTGTTGCATTCTATATTTTGGTTAAATTCCATTAATCTTCAAATCCACTATAAAATCCTTTCACTTTACTAAACATGGTTGAAATGGAAGTGTGTTTTCTTACATTGAGTGGGTAAGGCTTATTGGGGCAAAAAATTGTGTTTTTTCGCAAAACCTATGACAAGCATTGTGCCTTATGAACCATTCATTATAGAGCCTTTTAGCTCATCAATTAAATAACTTGACTCAAATAACTTGATCTCCTATTAAATAACTTGATCTTGTGGCAAACCTAAAACAAGGAGAATGTATGCAATCAACCTTAATCAAGGAGACTCTATGATGTAACTATCTTTGTATACTAATCTCCTATTTGGGAGCATACTGGTTGGGTGTGGTGATGGAACTCATGTTACTTTGTATATGTTGTTATCAATTATACTCAATAGAAAATAAATGTGCATATTATTCTAGAATGTCAAATCAATTTATTTTTTTTTGGTTGGTACTAATATGTATTTTATTAAATATAAAAAGTCGTTACATCATGAAGCTGACTATCTATTATCCTATCCAAAAAATTGCCATTCTTCAAAATTGGCAATATATAGCTAATACAAAATCTTTACACAAAAAACTCTTTTCTGCTACAACCTACCCCCAGATTTACTATTAGACGTTATCCATAATTACATAGCAAAAATTTAGCCAAAAAACATAAAAACCACACCCCACCCTGTTTGTCACCATCGCTGTAGCATTTCAGAAGCTGCCTTCAACACCTGACCTGTCTCATTCCCACTCCCAACCTTGGCACCACCCCCACTCTCAGCCTCCTTGGTCTAAGAGTTCTTCTAGTTCCCTCTGCCTCCTCCCTAACTATTGCAATGACTGCATCCATTTATTTGATCTAAATTAACAACTTCATTGCCTCCTGTCCATTCTTTTCCTCCACCTTGCGATGGTAGGCACACATATTCAACACCCATCGAAGGAAGGGTATGATTTTTGATTTCACCCCTTCATCTTAATTTTCTTCTCCCTCACCTAATACTTCCCATTCCAAGCAAGTTTCTAACCCTTCACAAAATTGTGCTTGAACAAGAAATTCCACCACCCTACGAACTATTGCAATGCTTTCCTCCACTTCCAATCCCTGAGCCAGAATGAGTGAATATATATCCATTCTAGTACGATATCTGTGTTTCATTTTTATAAACACCTTACCCAATATCAGAAAAAACACAGTGTGGGAGATAATTATCCCAGAATTTACAAAGACCTCTGAGCCGTCTGAATGTTAGCTCACCTTGAAAATCCCAAATCTACTTCTTCATCTTCAATGTAAAATTTGCCTCCATATTTCTCAAGCAAAGATATCACCTTCAGCTCAACGTTCACCAAATACCCTTCACTTCTCTGGGGTCTCACTTCTAACTTGCCTCATACGCTAAATGCAAGATGAAATTTGAGGTTACTTGCATTTAAACCCACTACGCCTTTCAAAACTGGTGTCATTAATAGTATCTTTCCCAATTAATGTCTACGATTTCCTTGTCACTCTTCCATCATCTTCCTAACTCTATAAGAGTACCAAAGAGTACAACCTAAATTTATGATCTAAAAACTCATAATAACCGCCACCCTAAAATCTTATCTAAGATCTTCAAATCTAACTTCACCTTCTTTTTCAAATGTGAGTGCCCATTTAGATAAAATATCTGCCTCTACATTCCTTGTTTGCCTAATGTGACTTATGAGCCCCCCTAGGAATATTCTCTTGTCACAAGTCAAGATAAGATGACATATGTCTTATCTTTATCAATGCCTTTTGAAATCAAATCAAAGTCCATGAAAAATAATTGGACAAGTTGAAGGGTGTGGAAAACTAAGTCCATCTTCTGGGAAACCTCTACTAAGTCCATGATCTCTAGCAGATGGTCTTTGTCACTTTATAGTTATTCTTGCTCATGTCTTGATGGATCATCAAAAACCTCAAGGAATTTTTGGTAACTATCTATCTCATTTGATGGAGTGCAGGTACCCCCAAATAGCTATTTGTCATATCTGTCTTCCTCAAGCGAGAGAAATTCAAGAAGTGAAGAGGAAAGTGAGACATGTAGTAGATCTAAAAGAGAGAGATCAACTAGAGGTGAAAAGATTAGAAGAAAATTTTGTAAACGCATGGATTTTTTTCTTGCTGAAGGGGGTCATGTTCTTATGATGATGAGAGCATAGGCAACATCGAGGTTCCCTTGAGGTACAAACATCTACGGAAACAATGGGTACCCAAGGAACTTCCTCCAATAAACATTGATTTTTGTGTCACCAAGAGGATATATTGCATAGCACCATCCTCATTACATGGTTTGGGCCTATTTTGCATCGATGACATAAAGGTTTGTTACGACAGAGTTACTGAATTGATGGAGCATGTCAGACCCTATTACAATTACAAAGATTGGATGCAGCTAGTTCAATATACACAAAGTATGCGTAGGTATGCACTGTCAACAAATTCTATATAGCTAAAAGATAAGAATCAAAATAAATGAGTGGTTATGTACATTGATGGAAGGCCAAAAGCATCAGGGAATATTGTAGGGTTTATAAACAGTACATGACCTAGGTCAACAAATAAGCAACCCAATTTCATATTCGAAGCGCGCGAGGGGAACCGTGTATTCGTATGTGTAATAAAATCAATAATTGCAGGTGAAGGGTTGCTAATCGATTACAATTTGAATCACATAGATACAAAAATAGTTACTATGGGGGTGGTACATACTATATACCATTTTACCCAACCTCCAATTAATGACTCCAATATACCATTTTATTATTATGTTTTTTTTTTCATAAGTCTATTGGTCTCATTTCGCTAATGTTTTTTTATATTTAATTTTTGTCATAGAGGGACATTGATCATATGAGAAAGTCTCTGACCAAGAGCACATATCACAATTCATCTTTAGGTGCTTCTAACCAATAGGTTTACCTCATTGTTTCATGTTACTGTCTTTAATTAGGACTATCAATTCCTTACTTTCATTACCTGATCACATTCTGATTTTGATCACAATGTTTCATAAAGAAAACATAGTTGGGACTAAATCCTATTGTCTTCGAGCCTTCAAGGATTTAATGCTACAACTCAATACACACTCAATGATAATAAGTAAATCTTCATTACATTAGTATTTAAAATATGATAATGAAGGAACCAATTAATCACAATATAAAGGACTACAAAACTCTTTATTTAAAACAAACCCTTAATGAGATGAACTACCATATATCTAGTAAAAAATATTATTACTTCTTTAGCATGAGTGGTTATTGAATTCAATGGTAAAATGCCAAAAAATTACAGATTCATGTTAATCACCTATCCATTAACATAACAGTGTTACTAGGGCCTCCCATAAACTGTGTTAAAACACAGGGTTTTAACAATTTTTAGAAAAAATACTATATCTCTTCAAATACTCCATGAAAATGCATAAGAAAGGATTAATTGGAAAGATATTTCATTATACCATCATTATAAAATACTTTCAAATTCAAAATACAACATTTATGAGCCTTCTTGGCTCTATGACAATCATAGACCCTTTAAACCTTTATGACAGTTGAGGGTTTGATGGGTAAACTTTGTCAAATGCCCTCCAAACTGCTCCTCCACTGTTGACCTTGACCAGACATGGTTTTATAAACCATTATTAACTAATTTCCATTCCTTCTAATTACTCCAACCAACTCATGACTGTTGGATGACATTTTACATCTCTTTTGCACTTTTTGGCAATGTTGCAACTTTGCAACTTTTGCATTTTTGACACTACTTTGCCAACTTTGACCATATCCTTCTTTGATGTTTCCAACATGACAAAAATGGACTCAATATGATCAATTACAACATTTTAAATCCTTTTATGGACATTTCGACCTTAGTTGACTCTATCAAGACCTATTAGGTCTCTTGGTACAAAATGGCTCTTCAAGCCTTACAATTGAGTTATTTTTTATATCAATGGAATTTATGACCTTACAAATCATGTATGAAAATGAAAAATAAGCCCAAAAAAATGTACTTTGACCTCATAAGATATCTTTATGCCTGGGTGCCTCTGATAGTTCTGATACTTAATATAAGTACAGATCCAACAACCAACAAGATGAGAGGGGGGGGTGAATCATACAAACTTATTCATCCATAAAAACATCAGATTCAACCTCGGTAACATATATCAGTCATATAATCAAAAACTGTCAAACATGCAAACTCAAAAGCATATGAACAATATAAACCTCATAACACCAGATTTAACGTGGAAACCCAAATAGGGAAAAACCACTGTGGGATTTAGGACCCACTAAGAAATATACTCTTCTAGAGTATGCTCGGTTAAAAGCCACTCCTGTTAAAGATTACAAAACACATTGCTAGATGTGACCCAGTTAAGGGATTTCCCTTAGATCTGTTAGGATCTTCACTTTTTTAGAAGTGACCTTGTCAAAGGATTTCAAACACTCAATCAGAATGTCACCTTGTTAGAGGATTTACATATAAGACTGTCAAGTCCACTTGGTTAAGAGATTTCCTATCACTTTCACAAAATAACAGTAATACAATCTATCTGCAACTTCACATCTAAAATGCTAATGCAAATTCCTATTTGTTCAATACAATCTAGACATAGAACTAATCTTGTCTATCTACTGGGCATCTATACTCTATTATTCTAACAGGTCTTCAAGCTTCTATGCTCGATAATAACTATGTAGCATCCCTGTGCATACACTTGCCCGCATACATTGTTTATCAACAGTTCCTTATTTATAAACAATCTTTTAACCGCTTAATCTCCTTGATCACATTTCCCATGATCAATCATAGCCATCAAATCTTCAATCTTGTCCAGGTTCATTGTATCTTTTGATCTGAAAATGTTTTACCCCACCTCGGAACTTGCACATTCATCTTGGAACTTGTGTTAGGGTAATGCGGTTCCATCTGAGCTATAGATCTTCTTGCTGACTTTCCATTGCCTTAGATTTGTTAACAAACTTTTTCTACGGCTTGCCAATCATTGATCCGCTCCAGCTCATCAACATCTTTCATTAAATATCACATGTAAACATTTAATGCATTCTGTTATAGCTTGGTTACAACTTGGTGAATACTAAACTTTACTCGGTAGACATTTTGTCTTCATTAACCGACTGCGATAACCTTAGGGTTTACCGACTAGGTTCTTTGCTTGATAACATAGTATAGTATTAACCTTTACATTTTACAACATATGTATGATGTTAGAACAATCTAAAACATCAAGATCTCATCATTGTCTGACTCGGTAGAGTTGCCCATTGAATAACTTATCCCTTTATTCATCATATTCTTTCCTGTGTCTTTACCGACTTCTTTATAATCTTCATATCATATTTCTTAAGATATGGCAACATCATACTGAATTAGAAAATCAATTTCTTGACATCAATGACAAAATAATAATATCAAGACAGTAAAACATCTTTAATCAATTATGTCCATAATCATCAGCAACCTTCTCAATATCCTTGTAATATTGCCAACAATCTCCCCCTTTGGCATTGATGGCAAAAGCAATTGATTTGACCCTTAAAAATTTGGATTGTTGTGATTCTGAAATGCTGAAATGCTCTCCCCCATACATCAGACTTCTCTTCTATTTTCAGTCTTTATTTCAATCTATAGTCTTGTCTCAGTTTTCTCCCCCTGGGTAGGTCTTCTCCTTCTTGGTCTTCTCCTTGGTCTTCTCCTTGGTCTTCTCCCCCTTTGACAACAATGCCAAAAAGAATAGAACTAAAACATAATTTCTTGTTGTTGTGTATCAACCGAGTCTCGGTCAGAGCATTTGTTTACAATTCATGTTCCCTGTATCATTTTCTATATTATCCCAGTATTATTTCCAGTACACTTTCAAAAAAACATTCTTAAAGTGTATCACTCCAACATCGACTCCTTAAAAGATATTCAATAGATTCATCAAAGTGATGCTTTCACTGATCTCAGTCAGTGAGTAAAAGATAGGGGTAGGACCCCTAACTTACTTCTGAGATATTCAAAAGTGTCCTTTGGTAGTGGCTTGGTGAAGATATCAGCTATTTGTTCCTTTGTGTTAACATATTCCAACACCACTTTCTTCTCTTGAGCTTCTTCTCTAAGATAATGATATTTGATAGATATGTGCTTTGTCTTAGAGTGCATAACAGGGTTCTTTGAAATATTAATGGCACTAGTATTGTCACAAAATATAGTTACTGGCTCGGTAACTTTCTCATTTATACCTACCAACAATTGTTTGATCCATGCAATTTTGGTACAATTTAGTGCTGCAGCAACATATTCAGGTTCGACTGTTGACTGAGAAACACATCCTTGTTTCTTGCTAAGCCAACTCACTAGTCTTTCTCCTAAGAAGAAAGCTCCTCCACTTGTGCTTTTTCTGTCATCAATGTTGCCTGCCCAATCAGCATCAATATAAACTTTTAAATCAAAATCATTTCCTTTCTGATATACTAAGCCATAATCTTCAGTGCCTTTCAAGTATTTGAAAATTCTTTTGATTGATGTCATGTGTATTTCTTTAGGATCTACAGAGAATCTTGCAACAATACCCACTACATGTGCTATATCTGGCCTGCTGTGAACAACATATTGTAGTTTTCCAATCATGGATCGGTAGAGTGTCTCATCAATAGATGCAGATTCATCATTCTTTGATAGTTTGCAGTTTGTAGTCATAGGAGTACTTACTGGCTTTGAATCCTCCATTCCAAATTTCTTCAAGATCTCATTTATGTATTTGGATTGAGTAATGAAAAATTCATTTTTCATTTGCAGTATCTGTAAGCCTATAAAATACGTTATCTCACCGATTAGTGACATCTCAAATTCTTTGCTCATTTCATTTCCAAAGTTCTTGCATAAAGAGTCATTTCCACAAAATATAATATCATCAACAAATATGGCTGAGATTAGTATTCCATTTTCATCATTTTTCATGTACATGTTGTTGTTCTCACTTGTCCTTATAAAACCAATCTTAATCAAATAAGAGTGCAATCTTTCATACCATGCTCTAGGTGCTTGTTTCAGACCATATAAAGCTTTGTTCAATTTACATACCTGATCTTTATTATTGTCTTCAACAAATCCTTTAGGTTGTTCAATGAAAACTTCTTCTTCTAATATTCCATTCAGAAATGCAGATTTGACATCCATTTGATATACCTTGAAGTTATTGAAAGTAGCATATGCCAACAATGTTCTAACTCCTTCAAGTCTAGCAACAGGTGCAAAAGTCTCACCATAATCAATTCCTTCTTCTTGGGCATAACCTTTGCAAACCAATCTTGCTTTGTTTCGAATGACCTCACCTTTCTCATTTAGCTTGTTTCTGAAGATCCATTTTGTACCGATTACATTTTTGTCCTTCAGTCTTGGGACCAGTGTCCATGTGTCATTCTTCTTGATTTTATCAATCTCTTCAGTCATAGCATTTATCCAATCTTCACTGTTGAATGCTTCTTTCACTATTCTCGGTTCAAATTCAGATATCAAACATGTGTTTTGTCTCAGTTTGTTCCTTGTCATCGCTGGATCATCCTTATCTCCTACAGTCTAACTTGGTGCATGGTGTCTTCTGACATATTTGGCTAATATAGGCTTAGTAAGCTCTGTATGATACTCTTCATCACTCGGTAACTGGATATCTTCCTCATTTCCTTCAACAGTTATCTCGGTAGGACTTCTCGGTTGCACATAGACAAATTCATCATAGTCTTCTGGTTCTTTGGAATTCCTGTCATCAGTTCTTTCTACAAATTCATTAATTTTCACATTTGCACTTTCTACTATCTTGTTAGATGATTTGATCAGACATTTAAATGCTTTGCTTCTAGAAGAATATCCTAGAAATGTTCCTTCTTCACTTTTCTGATCAAACTTGCCATTTCTATCATCTTTATGAATATAGCATTTGCTTCCAAAGATCTTAAAATAACTTACATTAGGTTTCTTGCCATACCAGATTTCATAAGGTGTCTTCAAAGTACCTTTCTTCCATTGAACTCGGTTCAAGGTGTAAATAGCTGTGCTTATTGTTTCTCTCCAAAATGTTTGTTGAACCTTCTTCTCAATCATCAGTGTTCTAGCACAATCCACAATAGATCTGTTTCTTCTTTCAACTATTCCATTCTGCTGTGGAGTTCTTGGTGCAGAGACTTGTCTTTTAATACCATGATCATTACAAAATAGGTTGAAATCATCAGATGTGAACTCTTCTCCTCTATCTGATCTAAGACATTTCAGTTGTCTTCTAGTTTCATTTTCAACTCTAGCCTTGTACCACTTAAACATTTGAAAATCTTCTGACTTTTCTTTTAAAAACATTACTGACATCATCCTTGAATAATCATCCACAAATAATATGAAATACTTATCACCATAATAAATTTGAATTTACATAGGACCACAAAGATCAGTGTGCACAAGATCTAAAATTCCCTTAGAAGTGTAGGACTTACTTGTAAAGCTGGATCTTGTCATCTCACCCATCTGGCATCCTCGGCACATAGCATTCTCAGGTTTTTCAAGACTCGGTAGACCTCTTACTCTATGCTTCTTACTTATCTTGATTAGATTATCAAAATTAACATGACAAAACCTTTTATGCCATAACCAGGTATTATCAATCTTTGCATGCAAACACTTGTTGTGAGTAGAGTCAAGGTGAAATGTATTACCTTTTGTTTGTGTCCCGGTATCAGCTAACTTTCCATTCTTGTCATGAACTTTGACAATTCCTTTCTGAAATTCTATTTGGTAACCTGTGTTGTTTAGTTGTGCTACACTTAACAAATTATATTTCAAACCTTCAACCCAATAAACATCATTGCATCTTGCTTTATCAAGAAGTGTTATGGATCCTTTACCTCTTACCGGACATGGTGCATCATTACCAAATCTAACATAGCCTCCATCATAATCTTCTAACATAACAAACTTGTGTTTAGCTCCTATCATATGATGTGAGCATCCACTATCTATAATCCAAGAATCATTAGTGTTTATGTGAGATATTAGGGCTTTTTCTTCATACCTTTCTTCATCTGATCCATCCTTGATAGCCACATAAACAACTTCCTCCGTATTAGTCTCATCTGATTTATCATCTTTAGATTCCTCACCAGCAATTAAGCATGTCTTTCTATCTCTTCTTCTGATGTCTCAGTATCCTCTGTAATGATTATCTTTTTGTCTGTCATCTCGGTAATCTCTCTTTTCAGTGAAATCTTTGTCAGGATAGTTAGAAGC
Organism: Cryptomeria japonica; assembly: GCF_030272615.1. Taxonomy (NCBI): domain Eukaryota; kingdom Viridiplantae; phylum Streptophyta; class Pinopsida; order Cupressales; family Cupressaceae; genus Cryptomeria; species Cryptomeria japonica. The sequence continues at coordinate 547,149,196 of NC_081407.1, read as the reverse complement.
CATATGTACTAGTAATGTTTTAGCAACATTTCCTAGATCTTCTCGTATTACTAGCACGAGAATATTGCCAGTCACATTTGTGGTGACCGAGGATTTTGTTCCCATAAAGATAGAGAAGGTCCCAAGTACTTTAAAATGTTTTAATTATTATTATATATAATCTAATTGAAATTTACTTATTGATCAATCTTTTTAGACTAATGATCCCATGATTGTTTTGTAGGAAATGATGTTTTTTATAAACATCTAAATGATATTACATTTGATATCTTTGGGCCCACCATACGTACACGGTGGAATGCCCAAAATGAAGATTTAAAAGATGAGCTCATTAACCATTTAGTTGTGTTGTTCGGTAATAACACATTCAACCAAACCAAGGTCCTTAAGAAAGCTGGTACCTATCTAAAGTATGCGAGGAACCGATATAGGTCACATTTAGAGAAGAACAAAAAGTACAAGTGTACCCCATTATTTCGAAGAGGGAGTGGAAGGACCTAGTGTTAGATGGAAAGGAGAAGGATAAAAAGAAAAATGGAAAGACACCACCGGTCCAAGGAAGGTATGTGAAACTATCAACAATGTAATTATATACTGATTACTCTTTCTTTTTACATAATCTAACATATTTCAAACTTTTCATAGGTTGTCCAGCACATCGAAGGTAACAAAGGAAAGAGTAGAAAAACATAGGTAGCACAAACTTGGCTTTGGTGGATATATGAAATTAGCCGCACGAATTGCAAGTATCAATAAATGAAATATTGCATCCAAACAATAAATTGCAAATAATTTTTGTTTTATTACACCATAGAAGCAAAATTCAAGATCTTATGAAAAAATGCAGGACTCCGAATTCAAGAGAGTACCCATAGAAGAGGACCTAAAGATTGCCTTCTAGAAAGGATATGGAGTCATGGCTGAATGCTTAAGACTCTTGACTGGGCAAACACAAGCTTCCACTACATCTAACATGCAGGTAAATAAACTCAATGGAGTTTATTTAAAATTAAATACTTGTGCAATCTATTCAATATTGATTTCCACCATAAAGTAATTATGTGCCTATTTGTTTTAAATAGGTAAGTAGTGATAATACTACACATGACATTGGAATGCAGCCTGGTGAGGGTGGAGCACTACTTGCAAATGAGGGTCATGGTCATGTGCATCTCGGTACTGGATGTATTCATGTGCTATACAAAACATATTATGGATTAATACAATTAAACATCTTTAATTGCATTTGGTGTATTAATTAATGTAACTTTCCATGTTTCAACTTTAGAGCATGTAGAGCGTGATCAACATGTTGAGCATGATCAGGCTAGACAAGATCAAGAACATGATGTGGCCCCATCAGGTAAAGAGGATTACTCTAATGTTCTTTTAAACATATTTAATTACAATTGGTGTATTAATTATTGTAACCTTTCATGTTTTAACTCTAGAGGATTTAGAGGCCGATGTTGAGCATGTTGAGAATGAGGCTATAAGAAAAGATCAGGAACATGGTGTGGCCCCATCAGGTAAAGAGCACCCTCTAATGTTCTTTTAATTAATGAAATACTTGTAACAATAATAATTAAACATATCAATTTACTATTCGTTTGTTATTGCAGTAGACCCCCCTTGCAGCGGCCTCCACGTTGTGAGTACATGACTAGGCATACATTAAGATCATGAGCAAAGAGAAGAACAACTAAAAGGGGGATAGATGATTTAGAAAATGATACTCCTCTTCTTCTTTATTTAGCTGCAAAAAAGAAAAAGAAAAAGTGATTGTAATCATATTATGACAACCATATTTTTGATAATATATAAAAATTGAAACAATGAATGTTATATGTTAATGAATGATTGTGAATATGTTAATGAATGAATGTTATATGTTATTAATGGATGAATGAATGAGTGTTATATGTTATTAATGGATGAATGAATGATTAATGTTATATGATCGGGTATGGTGAATTGAGAGTGATGTGAGGGTGGGGGGGAGGGGCCAAATGAGCTTCCACCTTCACGTGGTTGGCTCTATTAAGTAGAGAATATTAAACTATTCTCGAAACAAAGAGAAGCTCAATAAGGTAATGCACTTTTCAATATTTCATTATGCTGCACTTTTAAGATTATGCGATTTTCATTAATTCTCTTAGCTTCAATATGTTACCCTTTGTACTTATTTTACTTTTTAACACATCTCATATGTTACCCTAGATGGCATCTTTTGCAGGGGATTCGGCCAGTTGGCACAATATTTCCAATTGAGAGATTATTCCATATGGAGGGGCTAAGGGTGGCATTGGTTGTTCCACAAGGAATTTAAGCCTTAGTGAGTTAGAGTGACTTACTCATGTCTTTACTTAGAAGATACATGACTTGATTGGTATCCAGATTGATGTTCCAACTCTTGATATGGGTACCAATCCACAGGTATTTTCATGGTTTTATGCCCCCTTTTTTAATGGAATATAACCTAATCTATTCTTTATGATTACTCTTGTGTGACTGAATGAGGTGATCTTAAGTTTTTGTATTGTCAATATACTCATAAAGTTTATGTGACATAGACAATGGCCTGGATATTATAAGATGAATACTCAAAATTTCATGGCCACTCACCTGCAATTGTAATGAGAAAACCTGTTGTGAGTATAATGAACTCAACTTGAAGCACCAACAATATGAGTATATCAATTATAATTTATATAACTTCTTGATTTTCACAAAAACAATTATTTGGGTAGGATTTAGGAAGATCCCTTGTTAGGGATGCTGCAACTGGTAGAGGTGTTAGAGTATGGGATGAGTATATCAGATCAACATTTTGTTGTCCATGTAGGATATTTTTCTTCACTCCATGGCTTTGTTTAGTCAAGAGCCTTGCTCCTTTGTGTGACTAACTAGAGTATGGGTCAGATTTGTAACAACAGGAGGTATGGGTCAAATTTATTAATTATTTTTGTAGGAGTCTTTGGTACACAATTAATTTGACTTTATTTTTTCTTGGTTTACAACAAAGGCTTATTTTTCATATTTTCTATGTTCCTTTTGGGAATTTTTTTTTCATATTATAATATATTGTGCCACATTATGACTATTTGTGGTTTTTGAAGATTCATAAAATGGATCTTGAGGCAATAATTTTGTAGCCTAGTGTAAAGGCCAACCTACTTTCCAAACTGAGGGAATACAAATCTAACTTGAACAACTTGAGAATAGATTTGAAGAAGGCTTCCTTAGCTGATTCACAAAGTGCAAGAGATGAGCTACTTGAATCTAGAATGAGTGATGCATTAATGGTATTGTTTCTAACCAAAACAAAATTGTCAGATCTTTCTTTTTTGACCATAAGATAGTTGTGAATTCCCTCTGTTTGAACTTTTCTATTTTCATTGTCTTCAAACATAGGATTCTTTCTTAGAAAAGGTATATTTTTTGGGGACTACAAAAATATATTTATAACTATGTAAATTTTTGTTGTATAAGTATCATCTTCTTCGATAATCAATATCACCCATCTATCAATTGCCAAGTCTACAATTTTTCTTTTAAATGTGAATTTTATGCGAATCCACTAGGTGGATGATATTTAATGCTTTTGTTGGGTATTAACTATTAACTATTAAGGTTGTCATATTACTTCTTTATGCTTGTATATGATTTTTCAATTTTAAGGAATACAAGTAGAAAGTATTTGTACATATGGAGAAATGTTCCATTTCAATTTTTTAATTATTATATTACCATGTTGATATGTTATGATTCAGGAATCAACAGATCAAAGGGGGAGATTATTGATGTCAACTAAGATGCTTAACCACTATACTGATTGGATCAAAGAGAGTAAGAGAACCATACTAGAAATATAAGAACTTGGGGTTTCCATCCTTTAGGACCTGCACCAACAGTGACAAACACTTTTGCACACACATGATATGGTATAAATATCCCTTGTAAATTGTTCTAATATAATTTTTTTCACATGAAATATTAAATTTTTGTATCCCAAATTACATATATTTTATTTCCATTCATAGTTTACTCAACCAAAGAAAATTATAGCATTTTTATCCTCAGAAAATTAGGTGTACATGTGGCTTACAATTAATAGTTATAAAGAAAAACATTATTTTAAATCTATTAGTCAAATATATAACATGATTTTGTATATATTTGGTACTTCTACTATAGAATTTGATTTTCAAAGAAAAGTCTTACAGAACTGTCTTGTGCATTTGAAATATAAGCACATGAAAAAATTAGCAAGCAAACAAATCTATTCAAGAACTACAATTGCATGATGGTTTAGTTTGACAATGTTGTTGTAATAAACATTCCTTATGCCTTTAGAGAAAGTAATGAAACCATCCAAACCTCCCATATGATCCATCCTCAATTTGGCAATCTCAAGATTGCCATCACTCATCCATTACCAGACAATGGCTCGATGAACCACTCCCTTTTGGAGCCAAACTTTGGTGGTTTGGAGGCACCTGGGGTTTTTAGTTAAGTCTGCTATTAGAATAGTTGTACCATTGACATATTACACACTTGCTTTTGGAATAAGTTATACTGTCGGATCATGAGTGATTTATTATCTCGATCTTATTAGTTATACCGATGGGGACTCCGTCTTTCTTTTCTTTCATCGCCATAGGTTTCCCCGATGCTAGTTTCTTAGTTAGGAATTCATGATCAGAATAACCATTTGGATATCATTTTATTTTTTTTCCATCGGTACAACTTCAACTATTAGATCAGTGCTAATGTGTTATCCCAACTTCATTACTTATTCCGATGAGCCTGCTCAATGCTTATTGATAAATTTCCTCTTATTTTCTTTTATCGGGATAACTCGCATCATCTGGATAGCCTTCTAGTCCTATCCCAATCTTGTATATGATTTCGATAAAACTTGTATCAGCATAACATATTCCAAAATACACATGTCGGAATAGTTTACTCTATCTGAATGAATAATTTTTTTTTGAAATCTACAAGTTTTGTCACAATTTCGACAAACCCCATCTAATGAAAAACAAAAATGTCTGACATAGTTGTTGTACAAGCGATGATTATTTTGTCATAATGTCAATAAAATGTTTGGTACACATCGTCAGAATATCAACGAACGTTTGGTGCTTTTTCGTTGTAAAGTCAACAAAATGTTTGGTCAATATCGTCGAAATATCGATGCTTTTAAAGAGACATTGCACAATGTTTTGTGATTATTTTTGTCGCAAGTTGGATGAATTGTTTGTTGATTTACTAATGAAAAACCAACTCCAATGACCATCCCATTGTCCAATGATAATCCATCAGAGGTTCGATGTATTTATGTTTGTCAAAAAAGCAACAAAATATTAGTGACAAAAATCTTTTGGGTATTTCGCCAGTAATTCGATAAAAGTTTGTCGATATATCAAAAAACATTCGTCAGAATTTGGAGTCAAATACTGTAGTGTAAGAGGTTCCTTGTAAGGATGCTTAGAGTCTAGATCAGCCTAGGAACCACATGAAGGGTTTTCCTTTGTAATTGCAAGTGATAACCTTAATAATTGATTAGTGGTTTTGGGTAATTAGGAATTCACTTAATCATGATAAGAAATTGGTTTTTTGGTGCCCTACCTCATAGCCTTGGAGTGTTGACTTGGGATGATCTTGGGAAGGTTGTTGGAGTGGTAAATGAAACTCCCTTGATTGGCTCCGAGGCTAAGATGGTTCCAAATGTCCATCAGGGTGTGGCTTGGCCACTTCTATGCTGAGGATATCATGTGATGACACTCTTTCCCTACATGTGTCCATGATGCTTATTCCATGATTATTTGTTAAGCCTTTGGGAGTTTATTTTATTTTGATTTAGCCTTGTGTTGTGTTTTGGTGTAATATTATGTGGTTTCTTCTCTATGACTGTGACTTCTTGTCCTTTGGATGTTAGGTGTCAGCCTAGGTCTAGAGTGTTAGTTGGAACCTTGTGCCATCTCCTAGCACAACGGGTGGTTCCTTATGGTTCCACATGGTCGAGTGGTTTGTGGCTTCCTCAATTGGGATGATTCTTGTTAGATGCTCTTATGCATGGATGTGAAATTATTATCTCTTCAGCTTATGGATGGATATTATAGTAGATGGATGCGCATGATTCATATGGCATATGTGTTGTGGATTTCATAAGATAATTGCATATGTAGATGAGAACTATGCTCCTATGATATACATGTAATGATAGTTGATGTAATGGGAAATGGTTATGACTCTTGTAAAAGACCACAATGTAGTATTTTTTGTATCTTGGATATTGATTCATTGATGGAAAATAATGTGAATGGATCTATTTATGTGTATTTGGTGTTGTATGTATGCCTAATGTGGTTAGAAATGGAATAGGAAGTGGTAGGTTATGGCCATCACTCTTTTAATCAAATATAGTGTAGTAATGTTTGTTGGTCCTATATTGTATCTTGTTTTATCTATATCTATGCTTTTAGGGATTAAGGTTCTGTTGGATTGTTGGCATTGATAAAATCGGTCAATCTAGAAAACTGGTATATGTGCTAAGGTTTGTCACTGATGACCAACACTTACCAGTGAAGACACTAACAGGTGAAGTGGTATAGGTAAAGTGGTGTTTCTTTTCAGTAAGCAATAATGAATGGAAACAACATTGGTATTGAATGATCAAAGGGTACTTCAGTTCAAGGAAAGATAAAGTAAGTCAACCGATCTATCATTCAAAAAGATTGGTCACTTTGGTGATGGTGAACTCACAAAAGGTGACTCAGGCAAGAAAACTTGTTTGCTCTAACCAACCAGTAACTCACTGGTAAACAAGGGAAGGGACTTGGTGCTAGCACAAAAAGCCGGCAATCAAAAGATGAATCAGTAATATAAGAAGTGCAGTTGCATATTGATACACTAGTATGCCAGAAGGAAGACAGGTGGTCAACATAAATCTCAGAGAAGTGATAAGTTATTCAGTTGCGGTGGCAAAGGATGAGTTGGTAAGATTGTGTCTATGCCAAAACATCTGTTGGTAAGGTTAAATTTCAGTTATCATGTAGTCAAGCATGATTACATGTGGATTCTCCAGTTCACATTTATTTGGCTGAACATGACTCAGAAGTTTCTATCTTTGGGAGATGCAGTGGTAGAGTTGGTTGAACACTTGGCGGAATTTTTGTAAGGCATACAGAGAAAAAGGGAGATTTTGAAATTGGAATCTTCTAGAATCCTTGATTGATTTGATTGAGGATATGCAAGAAGGTGTCGACAAAAAATGTATAAAGAGTTCTTGAGCTCTTTCAAAAAGTTTTGATGGTGAAATTTGGAACAAGGAAATCTTGTTGAAGGAGATCTAAGGTGAAGAGAAGAGTGAGAGGAAGTGATAAGAGGTGTTAGCACAGTTGAGTGTGTGTGTGAGGTAGATTGAGTAAGTGCAGAGTTGACAGACAAATAACCAACTGAGTGTAGAGCCGAAGAACAAAGAACTGGTTCAGTGCAAAGCCGAAGGACAAAGAACGGGCTGAGGGAAGAGCCAAAGGATAGAGGACCGGTAGAGTGTAGAGCCAAAGGTCAGAGGACCGGAAAAGTGTAGTGCTAAGGGATAGGTGATCGACTGAGTGAATAGCCGAAGGTGTAAGAAGGAAATTGGTGTTGTGTAGAGAAGACACAACCAGTGTGTATTGAGTGGAATGCATATTGAGATCTGATCAAGCTATCAATAGCTAATTTAACATATCATCCATCTGTTGCTTTCTAACAACTGCAACATAAATCCCTTAACTGGGTGGACTTTAACAAGTTCCTATTGTAAAATCCATTTATCGAGTAACATCTTAACTGATGTTCTAAGTCCTTTAACTAGGATACCTTTAATAGGGTAAAGGCACTATCTGGCCTTGATCAAAATACCTTAACTGGGTGGCACCTAACAGTGTCTTTGTAATCTCCTAATAGGGATGGCTCTTAATCGATCATACTCTAGAAGAGGGCAAATTTTGTGAGTCCCTACTCACACCGTAGTTTTCTCCCTATTGGGTTTCCATTAGATAGCTCCTTGGTGTCACTATCAACTTTTCATGCTTGCATATTTTACTTCAATGGTTAAGTATATTGTTGGATCTTAGATGAATTAAGATTTAAGATAAAAGTTAAATTGTGAAATTTTGATTAAGTGTTGATTCACCCCTCTGCTCTCAGCATCGGTTGGGACTAAGAATTGGTATCAGAGCATTAGGTCCCTAGAATCAGAAGAAGCTTAACCGGCTTAGGGAGAGATCCAAGATGATGCATAAGGAGGGCCCTAAATTCTCAAAGGAGAACTACACGTTATGGTGTGGAAGAATGAAACTTTATCTAAGATCCCTAGGTGAACACTAATGGAACCATATGATCACAAAATACAATGAACCTTCAGGGACTCTTACTTCGGACTAGATAAAGGAAAGGCAAGATAATATTGCTGCTATGGATCTGATTGTTAGCACTCTTTCAGATAATGAGTTTGCTGAAGTACAAGATGTGAAAACAGTTTTTTAGATATGGAATAAGATTAAGATAGTCTATGGGGGAGATCCCCATGTTCAAAAGGCCAAAGTAGACAGGCTGAGAGGAAAATATGATGAGATGAGAATGCAGGAAAGTGAAAACATAGAGCAGTACAGTAAGAGGATAAAGGATGTAGTAAACTCCATTAAAAGTGCATGAGGAAAACTCGAGGAGGATAATGTGGTTAGCAAAATCCTGAGAACTCTGCTACCACAATATACCATAAGGGTTTCTGCTATCTAGGAACTTAGATCCTTGGAAGCAGTCAGTGTACCTCTTGACTCAATGATTGGTAATTTGACCGCTTTTGAATTGAGCAATTATTATAACAACATACCAAAGATTGATGCTTCTTTCAAAGCATCCATGATGCATGCACCCACAAGGAGAAGGAAAGAAACTGGTAGTAGCTCTACTACCGAAAACTGGTCATTCCCATGAGAGTGACAATTTGCTCTCTGAGGAATAGGAGCAAGACAAAATTGAAGCTCTACTGGCAAGAAGATTGTCAAGAGGTAAATGTAAATACAAAGGTAAATTACCCTTAAAGTGCTTCTCTTGTAATAAGATAGGTCATATTTTTTCATGATGCCTTGAGAATGATAGAGACAGGAAGGATAATTTCAGAAGTTATAGGGACAAGAGCAAGAAGGATTGTTATCTTGCAGAAGAATGAGTCACTGATGAAGAATCAGAGAGATCTGATGAAGATGACATTGCTTTTGTGGTATTCAAAGAGAACAACATAGAGGAAGGAGATATGGAATTCATTTCTAGCACAAACCGGTGTGGAGAATGGGTGATCGACAGTGGCCGAACTCATCACATGACTGGTGACAGAAGTAGATTCCTCAGCATGGAGGATTGCAATGGAGGAACAATGAGGTTCGGAAATGATAAGACAAATTGTGATGATGTCTTCTGGGTAGAAGGATTAAAGTATAGCTTGTTAAGTGTTGCATAGCTTAACAATAAAGGATATCGGTTAGAGTTCAATAAAGGGATATATAAAATAAATGACAAATCTGGAAGTTTAATTGCCACTGGTAAACAGTCAAGAGGCAATTTTTTTTATCTAGACACCACCATAGGTAATTGTCTAGTGGATAAGGTAGAAGATAGCTGGTCATGGCACAAAAGATTGTGTCATGTTAATTTTGATAGAATAGCTAAAGTTCGTAAGGCAAAATCTGTAAGAGGTATGCCTGACATAGTAAAACCTGAAAATGCTATGTGCAAAGAGTGTCAACTAGGGAAGTTGATCAGGTCCAGCTTCAGCAGTAAAAATTTATCATTTGAAAGTGTGTTGGACTTAGTTAAGACAGACCTGTGTGGTCCCATGAGAACCAAGAGTTTCTATGGAGACCGGTATTTTATGTTATCTGTGGATGACTTCTCAAGAATGATGTGGGCTATATTCTTAAATGAAAAATAAGAAGCTTTTCACATGTTTAAAGTATTTAAGGCCCGAGTAGAAAGAGGAACTGGTAAGAATCAGAAGTGCCTTAGATCAAATAGAGGAGGAGATTTCACCTCTCAAGAGTTCATGAAATACTGTGAGGAACAGGGAATCATGAGAAAAATGTCTACACCCAGAACTCCTCAGCAGAATGGAGTTGCTAAATGAAGAAACATAACTCTCATTGATTGTGCCAGAACTCTAATGATACAGAAGGATATCCCACATACCTTCTAGAGAGAAGTAATAAGCACTATTGTATACACTATGAACCAGATATAGGTAAAGAAGGGGACAAATAAAACTCCCTATGAATTGTGGAGTGGTTACTCACGTAATGTTTTCTATTTCAAAGTATTTGGAAGCAGGTGCTACATCCAAAGGGATGAGTACACTAGAAAATTTGATCCCAAGAGTGATGAGGGAACCTTGTTAGGTTACTCAACAAAGAGCAAGGCATATAGGTGTCTAAACAAAAGGAACAGTAAAATTGTGGAAAGTACAAATCTCAGAGTAGATGAGTACTTTGAGAAAAATGAACAGGACAGTAAGAGTGAACCAGAGGACTATAAAGGGTTCAAGTACAATGTACTGATGGAACCTACTGAAGAAGATCTTGTTGAAGCAGCTAATGAAGAATCCTATGAAATAGAACCTACACAACCAGTAGAAGAAGCTCCATGGAGTGAACCGGTATTGGCTAAATATGTCAAAAATAATCACTCTACAGAAGATATCATTGGTGATCTAACCAGAAGAAGAGAAAGAGAGAATGAGTGTATGCTCTCCATTTTTGAGCCCAAAACATCAAAGGAGGCTTTGAAAGATGATGACTGGGTCAAAGCCATGGAAGAAGAACTGGAGAAAATAGAGAAAAATGAAACATGGACTCTAGTACCCAGACCGAAAAATAAAAATGTAATAGGCACCAAGTGGGTGTTCAGAAATAAGATGGATAAAATCGGTAAGGTAATAAGAAACAAGGCAATATTGGTTTGTGAGGGCTATGCTCAAGAAGAAGGTTTGGACTATGGAGAAACCTTCGCACCGGTAGCCAGACTAGAAGGGGTCAGAATTCTGTTGGCCTATGTTGCTTATAAAAGGTTTAAAGTATATCAAATGGATGTCAAATCGACAATTCTTAAATGGGGTGTTAGAGGAAGAAGTATACATAGAGAAACCAGAAGGGTTTGCATCTGAATATGGGAGGAATATGGTATGCAGGTTGTAGAAGGCTCTGTATGGGCTGAAACAAGCACTGAGAGCTTGGTATGAGAGATTACACTCATATTTGCTAAGCATTGGGTTAAAAATAACCAGTGATAACAGTAACCTATATTTGATGAGTGGGGCTGAAGGAAAACACCTAATTGCTGAGATCTTTGTAGATGACATCATCTTTGGGGGAGATGATGAGATGACTAGAAGCTTTGCAGAACAAATGCAACAAGAATTTGAGATGTCCATGATTGGTGAGATTAAGTTTTTTATTGGCCTACATGTCTCTCAATTAAAGAATGGCATCTTTATCAGTCAGACTAAGTACATAAAATAAATTATTAAGAATTTTGGAATGGAATATTGCAAACCTGTTGGAACTCCAATGGTTATAGGTTGCAAGCTATCTAAACGTGATGAGGCTAAAGATGTGAATGAGACACTTTACCAGTCCATGATCGGTAAATTACAGTATGTAGTACATAGAAGACCAGACATAGCACAAGTTGTTGGCTTGGTTGCTATATTTTCTATAAATCCGAAAGAAACTCACAAGATGCAGCAGTCAAAAGAATATTCAGATACCTAAAGAGGACTAATGAGTATGGTCTTTGGTATCTACACAAAGTAGAATTTAGTTTAAGTGTCTTCACTGATTCAGATTGGGCTGGAAACATCGATGACAAGAAGAGCACCAGTGGAGGAGCATTCTTTCTTAGAGAAAGGATTGTATCCTGGACAAGTAAGAAACAAAACTGCATATCTTAATCTACAACTGAGGTTGAGTATGTAGTTGCTACAATTAACTGCACACAAATAGTTTGGATCAAGCAACTAGTGGAAGGAATTCAAGAAAAGGTGGTTGGACCGGTAGTGATTCATTGTGACAACACCAGTGCCATTGACATATCTAAGAACTTGGTGATACACTCCAAAATGAAGCATATAGCCATCAAATATCACTATCTAAGGGAACAAGTTCAATAAAAGGAAGTGAAGTTGGAGTGCATACCAACAAAAGAGTAGGTGGCTGATATATTCACCAAGCCACTACAGAAGGACACCTTTGACTATCTCAAAGGTAAGATGGGGGTTATGCCCCTCCATTCAGTAAAGTAAGCAAACAGGGTTCTACATAAATCTGGTATATTTTCAAGTTTTTTTAAAATGAAAACAACTAGATTGATGAGTGTGGACTACTCCAGTTAGCCGGATAAATCTTGTAAGTGTTCAGAATGGACTCTTTGGCATTGTTGTCAAAGGGGGAGATATGTTAAGTGTGTTTGATCATTGGCAGAATATGTTAAGAGTGTTTGAGCATTGGTAGAATATGTTAAGAGTGTTTGAGCATTGGTAGATATTAGTGACATGGGGAGATATTCTTCACTTAGGGAAGAATGACTGAATTGTTATAGAGATGAAGAAACATGTATATAACTAGCCAAAGTTTGAAGTGTTTGCCATCAATGCCAAACGGGGAGATTGTTGGATTGTTGGCATTGACAAAACCGGTCAATCTACAAAACCGGTATATGTGCTAAGGTTTGTCATTGATGTCCAACACTTACCAATGAAGACACTAACTGGTGTAGTGGTATAGGTAAAGTGGTGTTGCTTTTCAGTAGCAATAATGATTGGAAATAACATTGGTATTGAATGATCAAAGGGTACTTTAGCTCAAGGAAAGATAAAGTAAGTCAACTGATCTATCATTCAAGAAGATCGGTCATTTTGGTGATGGTGAACTCACAAAAGGTGGCTCAGGCAAGAAAACTTGTTTTCTCTAACCAACCAGTAACTCACTGGTAAACAAGGGAAGGGACTTGGTGCTAGCACAACAAACTGGCAATCAAAAGATGAACCGGTAATATAAGAAGTGCAGTTTCATACCAGTACACCGGTATGATAGAAGGAAGACATGTGGTCACCATAAATCTTAGAGCAGCGATCAATTATTTAGTTGTGGTGGCAAAGGATGAGTTGGTAAGCTTGTGTCTACGCCAAAAATTTTTTTGGTAAGGTTAACTTTCAGTTATCATGCAGTCAAGCATGATTACATGCAGATTCTTTGGTTCACATTTATTTGGTTGAACATGACTCAGAAGTTTCTATCTTTGGGAGATGCAGTGGCAGAGTTGGTTGAACACTTGGCAGAATTATTGTAAGGCGCGCAGAGAAAGAGTGGGAGATTTTAAATTGGAATCTTCTAGAATCCTTGATTGATTTGATTGAGGACATGCTTGAAGGTGTCGATAGAAAATGTATAAAGAGTTCTTGAGCTCTTTCAGAAAGTTTTTATTGTGAAATTTGGAACAAGGAAATCTTGTTGAAGGCGATCCAAGGTGAAGAGCAGAGTGAGAGGAAGTGCTAAGAGGTGTTAGCATAGTTGAGTATGTGTGTGAGGTAGATCGACTAAGTGCAGAGTTGACAGACAAAGAACCAGCTGAGTGCAGAGCCGAAGGACATAGAACCGACTGAGGGCAAAGTCGAAGGAAAAAGGACCGGTAGAGTGCAAAGCCAAAGGTCATAGGACCAAAAAAGTGCAGTGCCAAGGGATAGGTGACTAACTAAGTGAATAGCCGAAGGTGTAAGAAGGAAACTGGTGTTGTGTAGAGAAGACACAACCGGTGTGTACTAAGTGGAATGCATATTCAGATCTGATCAAGCTATCAATAGCTAATTTAGTAGACCATCCATCTGTTGCTTTCTAACAACTGCAACATAAATCCCTTAACTAGGTGGACTTTAACAGGCCCCTATTGTAAAATCCCTTAACCAGGTAACATCTTAACTGATGTTCTAAGTCCTTTAACCAGGCTACCTTTAACAAGGTAAAGGTACTAACTGGCCTTGATCAAAATCCCTTAACCGGGTGGAACCTAACAGTGTCTTTGTAATCTCCTAATAGGGATGTCTCTTAACCGGGCATACTCCAGAAGAGTGAAAATTTTGTGAGTTCCTACTCACACCATGGTTTTCTCCCTTTTGGGTTTCCATGAGATAACTCCTTGGTGTCACTGTCAACTTTTCATGCTTGCATATTTTACTTCAGTGATTAAGTATATTGTTGGCTCTTAGATGAATAAAGATTTAAGATAAAAGTTAAATTGTGAAATTTTGATTAAGTGTTGATTCACCCCTCCCCTCTCAGCACCGGTTGGGACTAACGGGTTCATGATTGAATAATGAAGTTATTGGATTGGGAAAATGTTTATATTATGTGATTGAATTGAAAATTATGCTTCAGACTTGTGTGGAATCTTCTATTAGAAATGAGAAAGTTTGTACTTTAGAATTGAAGATTGGACATGTATGGATAATTGATGGTTAGGAAATTATGTAACTAGTATCTTGTGATAATATGTGATAGGATTTGTAGTAGATTGAGATCATGATGAATTGTAATAGATTATGAATGTTGTAAATGTATATCCATTATGTATGTAATTCTAGATAGGAAAGGAATTAAATGATTAAATAATGTGACTGGATCATCTTGTGTATCTCCATGGATAGAAGTGGAAATGTTAAATGATTCATGTATGTCTATTGAGTAAATATACTAAATTGAAAGATGTTATTCCTTAATGTTGGTCATCATTGGATTATGAATATGAATGCGTAGCTTCTAGGCTATATAGTTACTCTTAAGGGAATGATCTAGTTTTCATTAAGAGATACTTTATATGGAAGAAATATGATATCATGTTAGATGGTTTAGAAAAGGGAAATAGGAACATTTGGTTTGGTGCTTTAAAAATAATTCAAGAATTAATGGGAATATGTCAAGAATATGTAGGATTTGCATTGATAGTTGACAATACTCATGTTAGGAAGAAAGTAATTGATTAGGAACTAAATGTAATGGATGTTAATGGTATCATGATTATGGATGTTCTTATGTGTTATTGTTTGTTAAGTAATGGCATTGAGGTACCCTAGGGGTGGATAGTTGTTGTATTGTTATTTCCACTTGCGTATTATGTTGTTAAGAATATGATTATGTTTAAGATGATTATGCATTCATGTAATGTTTTGACTAACGCATATGAGTAATTGCATCATTATATGTGGAATTAGTGAATGTTTAAAAAAAAAAAAATCTCTATTTGCTAGTTAGATTAGTTATTTTCTCTAGAGTATTTTGGCGGGCAATACATTCTGGTAGCAGAGCTCATGTTGCAAACATTGGGAGCTCTGGTTAAGGTTTTTTCTTTTAGTCTTGTGTGTTGTGGTATAATGTTCTCTTTGAATTGAGTTGTTCTTTTAGATTTGCATTGGAAAATGTCATTGGAACCTTGGAGATCTTATATGTCTATGCTTTTTGTTTTCTCCCTAATTCTTTCTAGAAATCATAATTGTGAGCGATATGTGTATTCATTTCGTATGCATGCCTCCTAGATGCGAGTGATGTCTATATGATTCTATGCGGTCATGCTTGCTTTGTAATTTCTAGTGCTTACCTGAATATTAGAGGTTGTTTTCCCTATATAAATTATTATTCTATAGAATGAAAGAAAATTTTATGTGTTCTCTTAACTAATGTTATGTATATAGGATTATCTTGTTACGTTGATTTTCTTAAGAATGGTAAGATGAAGTGTTTTTATTATTCATATAAGAATGATTTAGTGTAGATCATGATGTGAAATTGAAGAAATTGTATCGGATTCACCTATATATAAATAAATAGTAGCTTAATGATGCCCTTCTCTTTCATTTATTCTCCTATGTAAAATGTAAATAAGTTGACTAGTAAAGTATGGGTACCAAATAGAACTATCGAGTGTTTATATATGTGTGTGATTTTGCATTTAAGAAAATATTGTTTGAGAAAATCATATCTTTCAATAAGGACTTGATATTTCTAGCTACATTTGTAATGTTAGGAGACCTCACGGGAGGTTGAATTTGCAAATCTTAGAAAATGATGTAAGTAGCTACATGGTATGATAAATGTAGCATGTCTAGGAAATTTGAATTGTTCATACATAATTATTGTGTTCATATATTGATTGTTTGGAAATGCTCTTCCTTCCTCTTCTCTCTATTTGGGTATAAGATTCAACGTTCTTAGGAGTTTATTGATATTAAATAGAAGCATTAAAAAATCATTAATGAAAATGATATTTGCATATATTTAAAAAGGAAATTTTCTATGGAATAAATTTGATTTGAGGATTGATATTTGTGCATTTTATCCATGATTTTTATTTAAAAGAAGAGTTAGTTAAATAGAATATCTCTTGCATGAATAATGTGGAAGGTTTAACGAAATAGTAGGCTAAAAGACTATGTTATAGTATACGTGTTGAATGAAGTAAAATTGGTGCATTGCATGTATAGTATAGGAAAATTTTGAAATTATATCATTATGTCCTTACTTGGTTTGGTAAGATAAAAGTCTTATATTTGTGAAGGAGTTGTGTGGTTTTGATGAAATGTACTATTTGAATTGAATGGATAGATTAAGGAAAGATGTAATTCTCCTTACCCTATTGGATTTAAAGAAAGTTCTTTCTCAATGAACTCTAGTAGGAAGGATTGAAAATGAATTGAATGAAGTTGTACTTATCCCTTAAAAACAAACTTCCTCAAAATGCTAAAAATGTCTAGTTTACAAATAATAGCTAAGGATTGATGGAAATAATTTTGAAGGGAATAATGAAAGTATGTATTTAAAATAGATTTAAAGTAGACACATGTAAGGCTATGCCATCTAGTTTTATGCTTAATATAAACAAGCTGACTAGTTAAGGGTGTGATAAAGTAATGGGATCTATTTCTTATGAGTAAATTTACTTGCGTGAATATAGGATTGATTAAATTGTTTTATAACATCATGTATACTATTGTAATTAGTTGTATGCTATTTATGGTTCATTGAGAGAAATGTTGAATATAACAGTACATCATCGAGTGATTAGTTGAGGTTCTAACATCTATTTCTATTGTAACTTGGTAAATTTGGTAATTTTATAGATAGGATATCTTGAATATTAATCATGTCATGAGTATATTCCTTGTGTGTGTATGAAACACTATATTTCCTCCTTGCATATGTCTTCTTTCATGAAGGATGTTTGCCTAGACTTTCATAAAGGATTGTATTGTAATAAAATGATAAAAGGAATATGAATATATAAATGAATTTATGATTTTAAATGTTTGGCTCACACTCTCTAACATATTTAGGGTGTTGTACCCTCGGGTGTTGTGTAGCCATTACTCCCTTTGGTATGGCTGATATTGGTCACATCATGAAGTAGATTTCGATGTGTTGGTTATCTTGCCTTAAGCTATTTTGTGATTTGTGATAGTATTTTTGGAGTTAATTTGATTTTTGGAATTCTGTAATTCTTCTTTCATCTATTTTGTGAAACTTGTCATGCTTTATTTCTTGATTGATTTCGTTGGCAATTTTCCATGACTTAATGTTGGTTTTGATGACCCTTTTCTTTTTGGACATTCTCTTATGTTGTTCTTGTTGTTGTTGTCTTTTGTGATCGTTCCATATGTTGAGTCTTTTGGGGCCTCATTTTGTCTGAAGTATTGTCTCTATCATGTTCGTTCAAACCTTTGATGGTGTGTGCAAGGGAGGACACCGCAGAGAAGTGCACTAGATTTGGAAAGCAATTAGATAATGTTGATATTAGTTGAGTAAATAAAATATGTGTAAAGTATTGTGTAAAATGTATATTTGTTTTCTTAATTGTGTGCAAATAGATGTTACGAGGGTGTTTTTATGCTAGAATAGAGTGAGATAGTATGATTCTTATTTAAAATTAATGACTCAGTGACAAGAATTATAGTTTTGGCCTTGCAAAATGTGGTTAAATAAAGTTCTCTTGAAAATATTTAAATGATTTAGCATGCTTATTGTAACTAGTAAGAGTTTTGTGACTTGTTTTTATTTCTTGCGTAATGCATTCACCTTGAATAATTAAAGCATAGGTAGGAAAATTTTGTTGTCATTATCTTAGTTTGAGCTAGGAAATGTTTGAACTAAGATGTTTTAATGATCGATAAATCCTTTAGCAAGGAGATTATGTATATTGTTTGTAAATGTTCTATAGGAAAGGTATAATTCGGTTGTGTTAAAAGGAAATTTTAGAGTAATGTGTGGGTACATCTTCATCTTAAACTTGCAACTTCCAAGAGTAAGTTGAGTTTTAGGGGGGGAGGATGTAGTTCCCCTCCCCGACTCGTCCTTTTGAGAGGGTCTTATAAACACTTTTAGGTTTGTGTGTGTTCTGATTTATCTATCTCATTCTTATACTAATAGTCTCTTTTGGGATTTATTAGGCTTTATGTGGATGAAATTATGTCCAAGACTAATATGATGATCAGGCTTATGTGTAGTGATCTAGATGCACTCATTATTCATGTATCGATTATATTGCTTATGAGGATATGATATCTTATTATTGCTAACCCCACTTTATGATTGTAATAGACGAGATGATGCTTTGTTGATTGCAACTATCTTACTATTGTATTCATAATAGAGATGATGTCATACCACTCATTACGAGCATGATATGACATTGTGATTCTCTCTCACTTGCCTGACCATTTATAATATATATATATATATATATATATATATATTGGTACATGTTTCCTTGTGGTTATTGGTGGTTGTAGGATTTGTAGGTACTAGACATCGACTCCACCTGGCCTCACAAGTCTGAGTGTGTCTTAATCCCAATGGAAAGTTGATTGGTGATGGCATGAGTTCCCTCTACATACTCTAGGCTTAAGTTGATACCCTTGTCAGTTAGTGTCTTGGCTTGAGTTGTTGGTTTGTATCATGTGGTATGTTGTTCAACCCTATGCCGGGTTGCCTTGTGAGTTTGTGATTATTTATTAATTAATAATGAATCACTTTATATAGTTTATTTAGTATTAAATTAAATTAATGGATGGAATTAATATTTGATAATTATATTAATGTGTGCATTATTATTATTATTATTATTTATTTTTTGGTGAAAGTGGCGAGCCACTAGTATATATTAATATAATAAAAAGATTACAAAAACTAGTATGAGGGGCATAACGGGAGGATGTTGGCAACAACAATGAAGGAAAACTGAGAGGGAGGGGGGTGAATCAGTTTTCAGTGGATTAAAAAATTTAAGCACAACTTAAAATCTGGTCAACTACAACAAGAGTAAAGATAAACACAATAACAACAAGACACATAACACCAAGATTTTTGATGTGGAAAACCCCGTTAAGGGAAAAACCATGGTGGGAACCTACCCACAATAAGATGATACTCTATAGTAGTATGTGTAAATATTATAATGGGGAATGCACATGCATTCAGGCACACTACCTAGAAATCACTGCTCAAAATATAATGACCCAAAAGGCTACAACCCTCAGGGAAAGTTCACTACCTTACAATAATATTCAGAATACAATCTAGTTTAGATGAACTAAAATAATAACATCTACAAATGTTTGATGACAGTTCCGGTTAAGAAAAATTGTCTACACCGAAAGATAAATTCTCTTGTTCACAAATACACCACTTTCTGATAATGCAGACTCAACACCCATACCTAAATTATATGAATATAGCACCTATTTATACAAATCATCAACCTTGACTACAAGGTCAGCTCAACCCTTAACACCTAATTACAAAATTACATCACACGATATATAAATCAACCACCAGACCAATATAATACCATGATAGCATAGCATGGATCCAAATCAACTCCACCGAACACGTAACACCACCATAAATCTCGCCAAGATCAACCACAACACACTACACCACCGAAAATGTCGCATAACATGAAGAATATCACCCAACCCATTAGATCTTAAATGACGTGCATTAATGATCAATGCAAACCACCAAAAAAAATAGGACATGATTAGGACACAACAAGCACGTTAGAGTCATCCGCAATAGTTGCACCAACACCACTTAATCAAATATCCATCGATCAACATGCTAATACTCAATAACACTTCAACAATAGCAACTGGGACAAGAAGGATAACTTGCAAAGCACAAAATCATGAACCATCTAAATTGAAGATACAGATGAACATCCCAAACACTCTCCCAAATCCAGAACTCAAGATATAATCATTTTGGAGCACAATAGATCAAATGCTAGAGCACTGTAACACTGAATACTGAAAAACCAAATATTATATTGGAATCCACAACTCGATCAAATCACCACTTAGCATCATAAAATCAATATGGAATGAAGTATTTCTAGTTGATTCAACATATCAAATAGATAAACTAAACCACACACTGACTACTCTAGCAGAGAAGCAACACCAACTCATCAATACAGATAAGATAAGAATATGAAGTCCACTAGATTGTTGCATCTAGTTCTCATCAAGAGGGGCAGAGACCCCTAACTTGTCTCTCAAATGTACAAATGTATCTGCAGGCAAAGACTTAGTAAAAATATCTGCAATCTTATTCTTTGTAGATACATACTCCAATTTGACTTCTTCCTCACCGACTTTGTCCCTCAAGAAATGATACTTAATTGATATATGCTTTGTTTTAGAGTGCAGTACTAGACTCTTGGAAATATTAATAGCACTTGAATTGTCACAATATATAACAATAGGCTCATCATACACAACTCTAATATCCTTCAACATCTACTTCATCTAAACTACCTGAGTACAGTTGCTAGCAACAACAATGTAATCAGATTTAGTAGTAGATAGAGATACAACATCTTGTTTCTTACTCATCCATGAAACCAAGGTTTAGCATATCAAGGTTTAGATTCAGTAGTATATAGAGATACAACAACTATCCACCACATGTCAATAAGACATGAAAGTGTTAATGCATGATTTACCACGGAATATTGAACCAAGGTTTAGCATATCAAGGAAACTAATCGGAGTCCTAGAGGAATGGATAGAGAACGGTAGAGTTAGTGCAATCACCTGTTAGATATAACTATGGAGGTTATTAACCCTAAATAGATAACGGATTATGTCGGAAAGTGTGGCTTGCGATAGCAATCACGTGAAGGTTAAAATGGGACATGATCTATTAAATGATTGCAATCTCCTGTGTATAAGATATTTCGTAAATAAATAAAGGAATATAGATAATCTAAGAATCTCAAGAGTCTAATAATCACTTCCTAACACACTCAGGATGTGTGATCTTGGGTGATGTATTGTGATTACTCCCTATAGCATGGCTAGTATGGTCACCTTGTTTCGAGTTTTGATTCGACAGTATTTTTGACTTTCTTTGAATAGTATTTTGCGATCTAGGGGCTAGTACTTTCTTTTTATTTATTTATTTTTATGATGAAAGGACCACTAAATTTATGTTTCTTTTTATTTAAGCTATGGAACTTGCCATGTTGCTAATTTTAATATCTTTCAATTGCCGACATTTTTCTTCTTTGATTGGACTTGGTAAAAGTAACTTTTATTTTGATCTTTTAAAGTGTCAAGTGGTCATTTTGACATTAATATAGCTAGCCCTAGTGATGTGATTTGTGAAATGTCTATCATGTTCGTTGAACCACTAATAGTGTGTCAAGGGAGAATACCACAAGGAGTGAAATTAGGCACATAGAATAAACAAAAAATGCTATTTCGAATATAGGGTAAAGAAAGGAATATTTTCCTAAATAAAATTATTTGCGAGTAATCTAAGAGAGGAAAATTATAACAAAAAAAATAAAAATAAAAATAAAAATAAATATGTGTGTGTGTGAGAGAGAGAGAGAGAGAGATCTAGACCTAATGAATTGTGAAAGTGATGATAATTGCAGACTGGTAAATTTGGCATGTGTATGGAGATGATTGCATGGATGAGATCAAAAAGAAATAATAATTATTAATTTTCATCACTCCCTTAGAATGGGATGGTTATGCACCTTAATGTTTGGGTTTTGCGAATAATGTACCTATGAAACTAAAACCTTGGTGCCTAGAAATACCAAGCATTGTGGGCCCTAGGAGTAGAAAATTTCCCTACTTATGGGTAGATTCAAAGAACTTAAACTTGATTATTCCTTGTTGCCTAAAGGTGTTGGAAGGAATCATGCACCTAGGGTGGTTTACCAAATATGTAATTAACCCCCTTATGAGGCACCTTGATGTAAAATAAGTAGATTCATTATGGATAAACTGTGATGTCAGTTCTCTTTAGTGGCGAGCATGGATGACAATTGCAGTGGGATAAACATGTTGTACACGGACCCTTATAGGTATGACTCCTAGAAATTAATAAGTAAACTATCATGTGTAACCTTGATTATGGGAGTTGATGTGTGTTATTGATATAATTTGGATGGTGCATTAACGTAAGTTGTTGAAAGATAGAATTTGTTCTGAAAATAATATTTGTTGTGTATATGTTAGTTTGAAAAGCAAGAAATTCATTTTATTCCCTTATGCATTTGAAACATTGGAAAATAATGAAATAGAAAAGCATGAATATTAGTAAGCTGGAAATAAAACATTTAGTCCTATGTATGGAAATGCAAATATAGTTTATTAAATTTTGTCATGGTCTCTTTTATTTATTCGCAAAAAATAAAAAAAAATAAAAAAAAACATGTCTATCTCTAAGATTTATTTCAATGTTTTCTAGTCTAAATGTAGTTCTTGTTTAAATTTATTTAATTCTGTCATTTACTTATATGTAGAAAATAAATCTAAAGTTAAATAGTCTATCTCTAATTTTTGCAACAAGGTATTTAAAATAAAATAAAATATATACATTGTTTTAAATCTGAAAATTTTAATTAGTCTGTTTAAAAGTTAAAAAAAAATATATATATATATTTGCATAGTAAAATCAGCCCTAGAAATCTAATGCATCTAAAATATATATATATTTATATTTAAAATATATAAACATATATATGTATATATACATTTATATATATATATATATGTATGTATATATATATACATTGTAGACACCTAAAAATGGTCAACGCTTGCGGGATCATATTTTAACATTTGCGCATTGCCTCATTTTAGGTTTTTGCGTCGCATTAACATTTCTCCTATTATTCGTACTTGGTTTTTATCATTTGCGAGCATCGAGTCATTCTTCTACATTCTTCATCTATCTCGCCTTCGAATTTGGTCTTGTCAACAACAAGCATTTAGTCATGATTTTGGTCGATCTTTGTCCTTGTCAATCTTGTCATATTGCGATCGATTCGTCATCGATCCTTGTCCTTTTCAATCATGTCAATTTGGATCAATTTGTCATTGTTCCTCGTCAATTGGCGCATTTAATCAAATCATTTATCACATTGGTCATTTATCAATCCAAAATCAAACCAAATTGAGTCAATTATCTTTCAAGACCTAATTCGTCTTCCAGGGTTTTGTGATTTAATCATTTAGCCTTGTGTGTCATTTCTTCCTCTAGGATTGAATAATTTATTTATTTATCCTAGGTCTTCGTGTCACAATTAAATATTCATTTAATTGGCTAATTATTCCTCTTTGTGAATGAATTAATTAATAAATGAAAAATTATTGATTAATTCACTAATTTCTAATTTTCATTAATTTTCCTAATTTTCCTAATTCCTATTTTCTAATTTTCTAATTCAAAATCCACCTAATTAACTTGTCTTTAGTTCTCCCTATTTTTGTGCTTCATGTGTCATACTCTTGACATAGAAATTTGTCATAGAGTCTTGTCTTGACATAGCAATTTGTCATAGAGTCTTGTCTTGACATAGCAATTTGTCATAGAGTCTTGTCTTGACATAGCAATTTGTCATAGAACTTGTCTTGACATGGAAATTTGTCATAAAATCTGTCATAAAATTGTCACAAGCCTCTTTACATAGCAACATGTCATAGCTTTGCTATTCTTGATTTGAATTTCTATTCGAATCCATTTCATGCTAATTTGTTCATTTCTCCAATTTCTCTATAAATTGGATGATTTTCTTCAATCAAATCCCTTGATTCCTTGATCCTTGAACCTTGAATCCCTTGAATCCGAATTTCAATCAAACTACCGAACTTATGCTTCTAGTACTCTTGAGTTTTTCATCAATCTTGCTTTCAATTGTGTGTGCACTTGTAGGTGAGATCCACAAACCTATTGAAGAGGAAAGAACAACAATGGAGCCACATGGAAGGAGTATTCAATCTTACATCGGGTTTGCATAATGTTTTCTTTTGAATGCTTCGTTTTCATACCTCTATTGAATGTGCTTTAGAATTAGGTTCATTTCAATGAGTATTCTCATGATATTGCTTTGATTGTCTTGTGTTTTGATTGATATATCTTGTTTTGATGAATCCTAATTTCTACGCTACATACATATATATATATATATATACATACATATATACATACATATATATATATATATATACATATGTATATATATATATATGTATGTTTATATATATACATATATATATATATATACATACATATATACATACATATATATATATACATATGTATATATATATTTAAATTTTAAACAAAAAATTATAAAAAAAAATCAAAGGGAGGGGTTTCGAGGCCGAACCCACAGTGTTAATCACAGTGGTCGGCGTGGGCAGGGGGCCGCCACTGTGGCTACCCACAGTGGACGGCACGGGGGCCGCCACTGTGGGCAACCACAGTGGAGAGGCTTCGGGCCACCACTGTGATTCCCCACAGTGAACGGCGCCCGACCGCCACTATGGGTAACCACAGTGGTGTCCCGGGGTACCCACCGCCCGACGCCCTAACATCCCTTCCCCAGATTCTCCACCGAGTTCCTCCATGGCTGCCACCTCTCACCACCTCTGCCACTCTCTCTCAACCTTGCATAAACATGGAATATTAGAGTTAAGCCCTAGCCCAAAAATTGGGACAGGGCAAGAACAATAAGGTGAAAAGAAATTAGGGCAGAGGGTGGGGTGTTTAATAATAATATTAATTAGGGTTTTTGGGGTATATTTATAATATCTTAGTTAGGTTACAGGGAGCATTATTTTTACAATAATATATATGTTTAGGAATTAAATATCCTCAGATATAAATATATATGAGTTATATATATATATATATATTGAGTCATAGATATGAATGTATAAATCTAACCTTAAATTAATTATTTTATTTATACGTTCATATTTTATATATGTATTTATAAGCATATAGGAATTCAAATATTTGATTTTGATGTTTTAAATTTTAAATTCTTTTGGAGTTAACTTTTTAGAGATTATAATAATTTCTTTTGTAAGATATTTGGCCATAAGGGATTGACGTTAGTCCACCTAAATATAGGCTCTTCAAGATTAAATGATATAGGGTTATTTTCTTCAGAGTTTTATTTGGCGCTATAGATGAAATTTAATACACATTATAATTATGGTTAAATTGAAATATAGGTGTTTTAAGAATCCAATTGCTAGAGTTAATTTAATTAATTCCTACAATGATTAAAAAGAATGATTAAGATTAATAATATCCCTTGTCAATTTAATTAGAGATTTTTTTTGTGTAAAGGAATTTATTTATTTATTTAATGGTGAGATAATAATAAATTCTTTGGAAGAGGATATCGTGGTGGAATTATATATTCAAAAATAAGTCCAAGACCTTGGTCTTGCGAACTCATTTAGCCTAGATGGATTCCTATACTAAATAAAGCAATTAACATTTTAACGTTTGACACTTCAAATTTCAATTGCTCGATTAATTAATATTATTACATTAATTCACATTAATAATTAATTTATAGACGCAAGATTTAATCAAGTTATAAAGGAAGGATGTATTATCACGGATGGAGGAAACTTGTTAGGAGACAAATAATCATTATTGAACTTAGTAATTATATTAATGCCTACTAGTAGAAGTCGATCTAATTAAGGATTATAATTTGTAACCATAATAAAAGGGACATTCGATGTGAATTTATTATTGTCCCTCTAAAAAAATCATTTTGTTCCATTTGATTATAGGAGTTATCATAAACTGATATGTTAGGAATATCCTGACTTTGTCGTATAGGAGTTTTGTAGAAACCTAAGGCTTCTAGATAATTTTGTTCTATTCATTGCTCATGTTAGAAAAATGTTTTATTATAATTTAGGATTCCGCTTGGAACAACCTGTTAAGTTGTCACATCTAATTAAACATGGTTTGCATATAATTATGTGTATCAAAAAAAAATTTGTTGTGTGTGTTTTTGCCCAAAAGTTTGGGCATGAAATTTTGGTATCAGAGCCCTAGGTTCATACACTAGTGAACATGCGCTACATTCATAACTTAGTTGAACTAAACTATGGCTTCGAAGTATAACACCTAGGTGGAAAACTTGCAAAATAACAAAGTGTAAACATAAGTGAAAATTCTTCTAAATCAACAAATCAACGTATATCAATTCAAGGGGTTCCAAGGGTCACTAAAAGCCCTGAAATTTGAAACTAATTAGTCATAATGTTTATGGCATAATAAGACTCCAAAGGCTGCAAAATTTTAAAATTATACATATTCTCGGTATTTTAATAAACGAAATTTAGATCATTAGCACTTATAAGGGTACCATTTGACTGGAACCCAAATGCAATTATTGCCCTAATCAAATCAAGTATGAGGAGATAATTCTACAACACCTCTGATGGTAACTAAGAGAATACCATCCATCAAGGTATGTTCTTGACTTGGCAAGTCAAGCAAGCTAGTTAGACATAAGATGAAGGTGCAATAAACAAGATAATTGAGATAGCGACAACTCAAGTTAATTTTTTTTAGCTATGCGAACATTTCAGTGGTTCGAGGACCACGACCACCATTTGAGACAACAATGAAGAAGAGTTAAGAGGTACTCTTGCGAATATTAAAAAGAAACATTAACCTATCCTAATGAATAGGTGCCTTATGCATGTGGTCAGGCTAGGTTGCTTATTAAGAGCATTCGTTAGACAATCCTTGTAGCAATGTAGAGAAGCTAGAGTTGTATAACCCTGAAGATAAGGACTAAAATGATGAATGACAATCTCCTTGATAAGTGGACCCTAGCAATATTATAGATGAATTAACTAAGGAGAAAGGATACATGAACTTCTTGGGTTAAAGCATGTAATTGCAATAAACCCTAAGTTCATCTGTAGTTATATATTGGGGAAACAAGCAAAGTAAAGCCACAACTAGTTCCCTTGTGGGAAGACAATCTTGGAGAAATTAGTGGCAAGGAGAGTAGAGACAATTTGGGAATCATACCAAAATCCCTATCGAAGTGCAAGGAGTGTAAAAGTATTAGGATCTTATACTCTAGGAATGAGTAACTAATATTCATTCAGAACCTAAGGAGAAAAATGCAACCCAATCATGGCTAGTCGGTAGTTACAAGACAATATGAACCACAATTTAACTACTTGACAAACCGAAGTAGGTTTATAAATTTATGGCACTCAAGTGTGAAGGTATGCAAAAACATTAGGTATGGATGAAACAACATGTAGATGAAAATGGCTTATGGAAAGATAGCATAGCAGTATTATAATACGAAGGTTTTAATGATGATTAGATGGTAGTATAAGATATTTTATGAGAACATGGATAAGGAGCCGAAATATGTGGATTGCCAAGGGAGAACTAAGAAATTATGGTAGTCTTAAGACATTGGTAATTATTGGACATCCTTATGTTATATCGTAATTGGGTAACAGGATATTATGATGATAAGGTGGTTTACGTGGTTCGAAGGAAATTGTAATTGGTGATATGCCGAAATTGTCTAGTAAGTAAATATAACTAAGTAATATGGAAAAAGATAACTTCTTTTTACCAAATTTTAATTAATAGGGTGAGTGGTGGTCACTTCTCAAGTGCACACCCCCTTGATATCATAAGTTGCATAAGGGAAGTAGGAGGGAATAAGTCAACTCTCCGTGTTGTTTGAAATATGTCATGAAATGCGTGGGAAGGAATTAGTTGTCAAGCGTTATTGATTTTACTTGACAATCAATCCACCCCAAATGGTTCTTAACCATAAGTGTTAGTAATTTGGCAACATGCTCCTTATTGATGAAGACGAAAGGATGATTAGAGGTGAAAATTCAAGGAGCTAGCAAAGGGCTAAGAGATCAAATGATGTTCCTAGTAGAATTATATGATTACATTGTTTTTTCAAATCCTAAGTGTTCCTAAGTATACAAGTGATAATTTTGTGCCGAACTATCCACCGCATGTGAGTAAGACATGAAAGTGTCGATGCATGAGTTACAACGTAATATTGAACCAAGGTTTAGCATATCAAGAAAATTAATGGGAGTCCTAGAGGAATGGACAGAGAATGGTAGAGTTAGTGCAATCACCTGTTAGATATAACTATGGAGGTTATTAACCCTAAATAGATAACGGATTACATCAGAAAGTGTGGCTTGCGATAGCAATCACGTGAAGGTTAAAATGGGACATGATCTATTAAACGATTGCAATCTCATGTGTATAAGATATTTTGTAAATAAATAAAGGAATATAGATAATCTAAGAATCTCAAGAGTCTAATAATCACTTCCTAACACACTCAGGACATGTGATCTTGCGTGATGTGCTGCGGTTACTCCCTATAGCATGGCTAGTATGGTCATCTTGTTTCGAGTTTTGATTCGACAGTATTTTTGACTTTCTTTGAATAGTATTTTGCGATCTAGAAGCTAGTACTTTCTTTTTATTTATTTATTTTTGTCATGAAAGGACCACTAAATTTATGTTTCTTTTTATTTGAGCTATGGCACTTGCCATGTTGCTAATTTTAATATCTTTCAATTGCCGACATTTTTCTTCTTTGATTGGACTTGGTTAAAGTAACTTTTATTTTGATCTTTTAAAGTGTCAAGTGGTCATTTTGATGTTAATATAGCTAGCCCAAGTGATGTGATTTGTGTAATATCTATCATGTTCATTGAACCACTGATAGTGTGTCAAAGGGAGAATACTGCAAGGAGTGAAATTAGGCACACAGAATAAACAAATAATGTTATTTTGAATATAGGGTAAAGAAAGGAATATTTTCCTAAATAAAATTATTTGCGAGTAATCTAAGAGAGGAAAATTATAACAAAAAAATAAAAATAAAAATAAAAATAAAAATAAATATATATATGTGTGTGTGTGTGATCTAGACCTAATGAATTGCGAAAGTGATGATAATTGCAAACTGGTAAATTTGGCATGTGTATGGAGATGATTGCGTGGATGAGATCAAAAAGAAATAATAATTATTAATTTTCATCACTCCCTTAGAATGGGATGGTTATGCACCTTAATGTTTGGGTTTTACAAATAATGTACCTATGAAACTAAAACCTTGGTGCCTAGAAATACCAAGCATTGTGGGCCCTAGGAGTAGAAAATTTCCCTACTTATGGGTAGATTCAAAGAACTTAAACTTGATTATTCCTTGTTGCCTAAGGGTGTTGGAAGGAATCATGCACCTAGGGTGGTTTACCAAATATGTAATTAACCCCCTTATGAGGCACCTTGATGTAAAATAAGTAGATTCATTATGGATAAACTGTGATGTCAGTTCTCTTTAGTGGCGAGCATGGACGACAATTGCAGTGGGATAAACATGTTGTACATGGAACCTTAATAAGTATGACTCCTAGAAATTAATAAGTAAACTATCATGTGTAACCTTGATTATGGGAGTTGATGTGTGTTATTGATATAATTTGGATGGTGCATTAACGTAAGTTGTTGAAAGATAGAATTTTGTAAACACCTACCTGAGATTTAAGGGAAATGTAAGAATTTAACCTTATGAAGAATGTTAGCTAATTACAATAATAAGTTGGTTTTGGTAATGCATCTTTCTAGTAGGCAAGATAAGATTTAGAGTAACCTATTGAAATTGTGGGAAATGTTATGTCTCTATTTCGTATTCTACTCATGCGACTTCCAGGAGTAAGTCGATCTCTAGGGGAGGAGGATGTAGAGCCCCTCCCCGATCAAGCTCCGGTTAACTTAGTTGACCATGGTTGACCTTACTAATAAATGCTATAATTCAATAGGATGGGCTATGTTAGACGGATAGATTGGTGAGAAAAGTAATTGAACTAGGTTACGAAATCATTTCACCTTGAGGTGTACATTTTGATGTGTTATGGATACATAACTTTATATGATTCTAGAATAGGATAACTTTGAGACTATGTATGTCATTATTGCATTTGCAGGACTTTACTATGATGATAGAAATAGGATGCATGTCT
The DNA here is from genome assembly GCF_030272615.1 of Cryptomeria japonica. NCBI lineage: Eukaryota > Viridiplantae > Streptophyta > Pinopsida > Cupressales > Cupressaceae > Cryptomeria > Cryptomeria japonica. The sequence continues at coordinate 547,118,730 of NC_081407.1, read as the reverse complement.
TATGTATGGATCAAAATTATGAGGATTATGATAATTGATTTTTTGGATTTATTTGGATATAAGATATATCGATTTGTTTAAATGTAAATTGTATGTAGAGTGTTTGATGTGTATTCTTATTCATCTGTTTAATATTATATGAGGTTATTTGGAATTACTAATGTGTAATTGAGATGCGCAGGAAAATTGTCCATGTGACCATGGAAATATTATGGAGAACCAAACCTAGACCTATGTACGTTTGTAAAGCCAGGGGTTGTCTATTTGGAGAGATAACACCCCGTATGTATCGTATTTTATTTGTGAAAGTAAATGTTGCATGTGTGTTAAATTAAATTTATTAATTTGTGTAAATCCAACAAGAGACAAATTTCATGTGTAATTTTGTAATGTATTTTATTGTGTCACTTGACACATGTGTTGATTTATGTCTTGATTTTTGACTTGTCTCTTGGAGGGAGTTGTTCCACTATAGCTTTTCCAAACATTTGAATATGGTTCTAAAATTTCATTGGGTAGAGAGCCTTTGGAGTGGTCAACTCGGGTTTGACCCGAAAGTTAACTTCAGATGGGTTTATAAGGGGTCAAATGGACTCCTAGGGGTAGTTTAAAGGTGTTTCCTAAAGCCCATAAGGTATACCTATGGGTTAGGAGTATTTTTAGGCATGTGTCTACTCCCACATGACTGTTTAGTCTCCCCCAAAAGTGGGTTTTCTAAGATGTGCGAAAATTCAAAATTAGAAGGTGCCATCTAGGTTAGATAACCTTCCCTTTTGATGAGAGATCGTTTTTGATCTTTTTCTTACTTTTTCCTTTTTCAGTTTTAGAAACCTGTGAGAACTCTCACTGAGGTCTTCCTAGGCAAAAAAGAGATATTTTGTGGGTAATCGCCCACTCTCCATTTTTGGAGACTATGCATTTTGAAAAGTTGGTTTTTGGATTCGAAATTTGGCTAAGTGTAGAAGGGAGGATTGTGGATTTGGGCTCCTCATCCTTAAACTAGTTCTAGCAAACCTTTGGGCAGGTTGAAGGTTGGATTACCATCTCCTTTTTGTTTCTTTTTACGTTGCATGTTTATGTTGGAAAAATGGCTTGTATGTAAAAGTTGTTTCTTGTATTTTTCCTTGGTGAAAATTATTATGTGATCTATCTGTTACTTCTTTTATGCATTTTCTTATGATTTGGGAGTAACCAAGACCTCCTACTCTTGGGAGAGTAGGATGGTCTTGTGGGTGGTATAAGTTTGACAGCCCTTGAGTGAGAGGCTCTCATTATGAGAGTGAACTCAAGGGGTATATATGTGACCCTTGCTGCATGGCCTGGTTTATGCATTTGGGGCTCATAAGGGGAGAAAGTATGGCATGAAATGCCTTGTGGGGCATAAGGATGTGGGGTTAATGAACTTATGATATATTTTTGTTTGCCATGAGGTGTCTTTGTGATCTACTATTCTTGGAGTCTCCTCAGGGTATTTTGTCCACTACCACTCATGTAAGAAACATCACATTTTGTGATGAAGTGTAGCCTTGATTGGGAAACTGTTTGCTATATGTTTTTCCCTTGCTTGTTGTGTTTGCATGTTTGTAACCTATCTAGGGCTTGGTTCTCTAAGCTCAGAGGTGGCTTCTAGTAAGCCTAGGCTAGGAGGTGAGCACTCCATGGTCAAGCCTTATGATTTATTTGCAGGTTGCTTGGAATGGAAGAAAAAAATAGTCAAGCTAGGAGTTGTTGTTTTGTACTTGATTTGCAGAAAAAGAATCAGAAAAAGAATGCTATATGTTGGTTGCATAAATGTAAATGGAAGTTGCATGTTGTATTTACTTAAAAAAAAAAAAATGTATCTATTTTATTTAAGTCCTCACTTAATAGAAATGAGAGACTAGTTGGGTAACCCACCCATTTGTAATGTTGACTATATTGTATGCTAAATATGTTTAAATAAGTGCATTATTTCTGTTAAGTTATTAGTGCATAAATGAAATATTTATGTTGGACTTAAGCTTAGTATTGTTCTAAAAATAATATTTGTTGTGTATATGTTAGTTTGAAAAGAAGGAAATTCATTTTATTCCCTTATACATTTGAAACATTGGAAAAGAATGAAATAGAAAAGCATGAATGTTAGTAAGCTGGAAATAAAACATTTAGTCTTATTTATGGAAATACAAATATAGTTAATTAAATTCTGTCATGGTTTCTTTTATTTATTCGCAGAAAATAAATCAAAAAAAAAATAACATGTCTATCTCTAAGATTTATTTCAATGTTTTCTAGTCTAAATATAGTTGTTGTTTAAATTTATTTAATTCTGTCATTTACTTATATGCAGAAAATAAATCTAAAGTTAAATAGTCTATCTTTGATTTTTGCAACAAGGTATTTAAAAAAAAAAAATATATACATTGTTTTAAATCTGAAAATTTTAATTAGTCTGTTTAAAAGTTCAATATATATATATATATATATATTAAATATAAATATAAATATATTTATATTTAAAATATATATACATATAAATATATATAAATATATATATATATATATATATATATATTTAAATTTAAAAAAAAAGAAAAAAGAATAATAAAAAAATCAAATGGAGGGGTTTCGGGGCCGAACCCACTGTGTTAATCACAGTGGTCAGCGCAGGCAGGGGGCCACCACTGTGGCTACCCACAGTGGATGGCACAGGGGTGGCCACTATGGGCAACCACATTGGAGAGGCTCCGGGCCGCCACTGTGATTCCCCATAGTAAGCGGCGCCCGGCCGCCACTGTGGGTGTAATGCCCTGCCAGAAAACGCCGAAGGGATTAAGCCAAAACACAAGAATAGAGTGCAATTTTTTATTTTTTTAAAAGATAAACACAACATTAAGATACAACGAGATATCAAAGATTCAGATTACATAGCGGAAGACATCAACTAACACCTAAAGAGTTTCCCAACGTGATTACTTAATTACACCTTTCACTTAATTCACACAATTAATCCAATAAGTTGATTATCTTATAACGAGAGAATTCTTAAACAAGGATAATTTCTTTCAGAAGATGGAAATGTAAATCACAAGCAAAGATTCATCCATTAAGATCTATTCATAATCTTCATTCAAGCTTTTCATTAAAATATAAGCCATGCATCTAATATTCTAACACACTAGAATTTCATCATAAACTTATGAGATCTTCTCATACATACTTAATTTTCTTAACAACAACTGAATATAATCCATTATACTAAGCTACATTCATTCATGATCCAATTTACTGCATTCAAGAAAGGACTGCATATAAGCATTTAAAGTTAATTCCATCTTATCCACTTATACATTATAACATAAGCCATTCATACATGATAAACTTGAATAAGGGAAACATAAGAGAATAACATCACATAACACCAAGATGATCTTGGAGTTCACCCCTAAAGGGCTACATCTCTGGGTCTGCTCAATTACAAGACCCCTCTGATAATTAATAAAGTTAAGAATACATGAGGTTCTCATAATTGACAATCCGGCCATCAAGGCGAAACATAATCAATATACAAATGACCGCATCAATCCTGAAAAGGAAAGGATCCAACTGAACATAATCAAATCTAATACAAAGGTCCATTTGAACATTCACAAAACTGAGTCATCACCACCCAAGGTCTAACATGAAACCAGGTACTCACAAGGGGATAGGCAATAGGACAACTCCACAAAAGTGCTCCTATCAAGACCATACATCGACACACACTCGTGAACGTAGGGACAAGTGTCATCACACAACCTGGTATGGCTACCCTGGTAGGTCTTCATAGGTTCCGACCCCATACACTGGGTTACCCTGGCAACCTAATCTGTACCTCCGGCCCATCCAAGCCTCATGTGGACCCACACATCCTTTCGTGAAGACAAGGATGATGGTTTGCCATTTCAAGCCTTCTCACAGCATGTCGAGTCTGTGTTAGCACTCGTCCCATGTGTGAGGCATAATTATCTTACTTAGAGATTACATTCTAATCTACTATTAGGTTATCACTTATTAGACTCACTTTCGATGGGTTACCCAGCAGCCACTTTGGGCACGGCCCCCAATCGAAAGCCACTTTCCCATATGACACTAGACTATACTCAAGAGACCTCAAAAACCAAGGAATACACATGGTCAAGCAAACAGAGTTCAAAAAGGAGGGAACAACCATTTGGTCAAACACGAGTCAAAAGAGGTACACTTACTGACGATACTCTAACCAGAGACCTGACCAACTATGGTCAACCATGAATCATCATTTGACACCCCAAAAAGGATATGACCAATACAACACCACAACAAAATAACAGTCAGCTCGAAACTGAGGACAGAAATAGGTACCCAAATCAACCATGCGACAGGGTCCAATCAAACAAGTCAAAGCTTGCCATTACATAAGCAAAAGCGAATACAAAAATTAAACTTGCATAAGTAATAATCTATAGATACAATCTTTTCCAAAATGATTTAAACATTAAAAGTTGATCAAGTTTTCTACACGATCTATATTAGATTGTAGTTATCTACCTCATCTAGGTATAGGTTGTTCTTGGTTTTCTAACTCTCTAAGGTTCATTGCATCGAACACACATAATAACCATAATGAGTTCTTAAACCAATTTCCACATAAGTATAATTAAACAACCATTAACCGACTAAACATGATATTTAATCTTCAATTAAAACATCATTGTAATACTGGTTCAAAACAATTCCTCAAAATTCATCTTTTTAGAACCAAGTTAAGCTATACGGAGCAATGAAATATATATTTATTTATGGAAACCAAATATAGAAAATCCATCCTCTAATTAACAGATTATCTCCTTGTGCGTATAAAAAAATACCAAATGAACTATTAATTAATATATGTATTTATTAATCCACGATTAATAAAATATATGTATACAATTAATAACAACCAAATAACAAACTAAGTATCTAATTAAAAAAAATATGCATCATTAATAAAATACAACTTTGAAAATTAATTAATGTATATTACCTTTTATACAATTAATTAATTACAAATAATTATAGTTTATTAATTAAATGTCATATTTAAACTTAATTAAAAACTTAATTTAAAATATAACTTTAGTAATATTAAAATATTATTATATATATATATATTTTAATAATAAAAAAAAATATAAAAAAAAACATTTTTTAAAAACTAAAAAAAAACAATGCAAAATTGGGAGTCGGGCCCACCCCCCCTTTCACGGGGGTTAGGGCCGGCCGTGCCCTAGCCACAGTGGCGCCGCCGTGGTGGGCGCAGGACCTGTGGCTCCCTCGCAGGGGATGCAGCGCCCTGCGGCCACCATGGGGGTTGCCGCTCCCTGCGGCCACCGCGGCGGAAATGTAGAGACTGCGGCCGCCGCGGGGGTCGCAGTGAGCTGCGGCCTCCGCCGGCTATGGCCTGCGTGGGGGGAGGAGGAGGCAGGTGGAGCTCCACTCCCTGCCCTCCGAACCCCAACAAAATTTATTTATTTATTTATATAAATTTCAATCTTAATTTTGAAATAAACAAAAATGAAATGGTTTTAATTTCATAATTCGATTTTAACATAAAAGAAATCGATTTTCTTTAATTAAAGATATGGATTTTTATAACTTTCTTTCTAAACAGCAAAACCCCCATTTTAAAGAACAGTCTCATAATGAGACTTAAAATATTATTTTCCAGAATGATAAGGTTTCAAATCTCGAAACAATTTGAAGAATATCAAACCCCAATTAAATTTTCCAACAAAGACCCATATTGGGCCAAAAAGAACCATTTTCATCACAATGATTCAACCATATTATTTTTCTTGAAGAACACAAGCTAATAAGCATAGTTCTAAACCCACAAATACAAATTAAATCTAAAATCAATTTTAAAAGATTGGATTTTTAACAAGAAGCATTTTTCTTTCAACCAACAGACCATTTCTATGGTAACAAGAAGACAAATAAGATACTCCCTACCTCCATACGCATTCCTGGAAGAGAATTGAAGGAGAGCCCAACCTGCAAGCTCCAAAAACCTTCTTTCTCCCAAAACCCCCAAATTATTCCTCCAAAATATTTTTTTCCAAAAATATTTTTTTTCAACAAAAATTCAATCCCCCATATTTTCCAAAAGTCTAGGTTATATGGCAAAGTTTGACCAAAATTTTTATCTTTGGAATTAAAATTTTTATTTAAAATAAATCCCAAAAAATCACTATTTTCCAACTATATCAACAAATTAAATTGCTTTTCAATTCAAAATTGATTTTCTCAATTAATTCAATTTAACCTTTCCATTTCAAAAATGCCAAGAAGATAAAATTAATTCTATTTCAATTAAAATTAGATATTTCTTTTCTTAGGCATAAACATAATACATTTAATATGTAAATTTAACCATTTAATTGAACTTGCTCCCAATTTAAATCGAGCAATTCAAATTAATGATAAATCACATAAAGAAATCCTGTTTAATTTAGTCCATTAATCTTTAATGCACAAACACATATTTAATCAAATTAAATACTAAGGACTATTTACTCAATTTAACCATACACACCAAACATGCAAACCAAGAAGGTCAACCAGACAAACAACTCACAAACCCAACCAAAAGGGAAAACCGACGACGATTGACAATGCTCACTTGAGCACGACTATGGTCAAACTAGGGTCTTACGACCACCTAATCCAACTCTAAGGATTAAAGAGGTACACTCAAACCTGCAAATCCAAGTGAAGACGAACCTTGCACTCATGCGGCATAGTACCTGAAATCTCCTACAACCAAGAGTCATACATGCATACATATATAAACTTAATGAAAGTGTTAGCCCGTTATAATACCACGAAATAGGAACACTAAACAACTTGCATACAAACTGGTGTGAAAACCACATTAACAGATATGCACTAAATCAACACATCTGACTATAATCATTATATTATGATAAACTAACCAAGATTAAACCAAGATTAGAAATTGATTAGGGCAGGGGTACTATAGTGGGTAAACACAGTGAGCGATGCCCGATCGCCACTGTGGGTAACCACAGTGGTGTCCTAGGGTACCTACCGCCTGACGCCCTAACATCCCTTCCCCAGATCCTTCGCTGAGTTCCTCCATGGCTGCCGCCTCTCGCCGCCTCCGCCACTCTCTCTTGGCCCTACATAAACATGGAATATCAGAGTTAATCCCTAGCCCCAAAATTGGGACAGGGTAAGAACAATAAGGTGAAAAGAAATTAGGGCAGAGGGTGGGGTGTTTAATAATAATATTAATTAGGGTTTTGGGGGTATATTTATAATATCTTAGTTAGGTTATAGGGAGCGTTATTTTTACAATAATATATATGTTTAGGAATTAAATATCCTCATATATATATATATTGAGTCATAGATATGAATGTATAAATCTAACCTTAAATTAATTATTTTATTTATACGTTCATATTTTATATATGTATTTATAAGCATATAGGAATTCAAATATTTGATTTTGATATTTTAAATTTTAAATTCTTTTGGAGTTAACTTTTTAGAGATTATAATAATTTCTTTTGTAAGATATTTGGCCATAAGGGATTGACGTTAGTCCACCTAAATATAGGCTCTTCAAGATTAAATGATATAGGGTTATTTTCTTTAAAGTTTTATTTGGCACTATAGATGAAATTTAATACACATTATAATTATGGTTAAATTGAAATATAGGTGTTTTAAGATTCCAATTGCTAGAGTTAATTTAATTAATTCCTACAATGATTAAAAAGAATGATTAAGATTAATAATATCCCTTGTCAATTTAATTAGAGATTTTTTTTGTGTAAAGGAATTTATTTATTTATTTAATGGTGAGATAATAATAAATTCTTTGGAAGAAGATATTGTGGTGGAATTATATATTCGAAAATAAGTCCAAGACCTTGGTCTTGCGAACTCATTTAGCCTAGATGGATTCCTATACTAAATAAAGCAATTAACATTTTAACGTTTGACACTTCAAATTTCAATTGCTCGATTAATTAATATTATTACATTAATTCACATTAATAATTAATTTATAGACGCAAGATTTAATCAAGTTATAAAGGAAGGATGTATTATCACGGATGGAGGAAACTTGTTAGGAGACAAATAATCATTATTGAACTTAGTAATTATATTAATGCCTACTAGTAGAAGTCGATCTAATTAAGGATTATAATTTGTAACCGTAATAAAAGGGACATTCAATGTGAATTTATTATTGTCCCTTTAAAAAAATCATTTTTTCCGTTTGATTATAGGAGTTATCGTAAACTGATATGTTAGGAATATCCTGACTTTGTCGTATAGGAGTTTTGTAGAAACCTAAGGCTTCTAGATAATTTTGTTCTATTCATCTCTCACATTAGAAAAATGTTTTATTATAATTTAAGATTCCGCTTGGAACAACCTATTAAGTTGTCACATCTAATTAAACATGGTTTGCATATAATTATGTGTATCAAAAAAAATTTTTGTTGTGTGTGTTTTTGCCCAAAAGTTTGGGCATGACATTAGCACGTAATTTTTCAAATTAATTATGCTCTTATAAATGTTATTTTTCTATAATTTCCTTTTATATGTTGAGCACTTTTTCCATAAGAATAGTTACTGTTGGGTTTGATGTGTAGGTGCAATCTTGTAGTGACAATCTTCATCCATTTGTGACTTCTCTCCAGAGATTACACCATCAGGTGGGCATATTGAGGGTGACATTGAGACAAGATGAAGCACTCTGGGTTTCCTTTTGAGGTGAGGAGGCTTGGCAAACATGTTCTTTGGATTGATCAAAGTGCACAAGTAATTATCAGAAAGGGTAAATCTCCCATGCAGAACAGAGTTTTTGTTCAGATTGTATTAAATCCATTATCAATTTTTGTATCTTAAAGGAGTTGAAAATGATTGAAATTTCACATTATCGATATAAGTTATACCGATAAGGGCACTTAAACTAACAAAGACCAATTTTGCATTGGGATACCATATACTGATGAGAGAGCATAGCAATCCGGAGTTGTACTCATTGGCAAAAGTTATACCGATCAAGGAGCAAAGTTGAGGAGAATTCATAGATCGGCCAAAACTATACCGATATGACCCATCGACATAGTAAACACTAGCAACAGCAGTGGAGAATTGTCTTGTCGATAGTCGATGAGGCTATCAGTAAGACTTATACCAATAAGAGTGGTGAAAAGAAGAGTCCATCGGTATAACCAAAGTGATCAGTATGTGTTACGCCCGAAGAAATCATCACTCAAACATATACCAATGGAACATACTCTATTGGGAAGACTTTGCTTATCGGTATGTTTCATTTCAGATTACGCCAATACCTGATGAAGGAGCGGACTGATTGGGCGGAGCAAAGACACTATCGGGAAGACTCATGGCAATGATGTCGGTTGCATCGAGAAGAGCTATGTTGATGGTGAAGCCCATTGGGGAAACAATGCCTATCGTGATAACGCTAAATGAGCTCACTTGATGCCCGATGAGAATATTGGTTTGAGATATACCAATGAGGAGGAAAAGTAGTCATCAGCTTAGGGTATCTTAATAAGAGAAAGTAAGATGTCAAATCAGATAAGGGGTTTTTCAGAGAGCGCTAAAGGGAAATATTCATCGAGGAGACATTTACCGATGAGTCGTTGTCATATCAGAATTCAAAATAGAAATTTTAAAAAATCTTCAGTAGATGCATCTATGGTTTGCACGAGGCAAATTTTATGAGAAGTTCATTATTGCAAAAGAATATGGCGGAACTAGAAATTTCCTTGTCAAAATACTATGTTGGTGAAAGAAGAATACACATATAGAACACATTGTGCCTTTGAAAAATAGAGAAGAGGATTGTAATTGCAAAAATGGAAGCTTCGAGTTCAACAAAAAAGAAGAGGGCAGCCAAGAGCCCTGACTCTAAGGCCAAGAAAGGAAAAAATAAAGAGGTGCCTCTAGTCAAGAGGTTAAACCAAGACATGATAGACCAAATGTAGGCACCCGACCCAAAATCTAGAAGGTCAAAGCAACACCTGTTAGGTAGAGACCAATAAGAAGATAAGTACAGAGAGGTCAGAGATGTCTAGACCAAGGTAAGGGGACATGAACTGTTTATGATCCACTATTTAAGGAGGAGAAAGGAGATGTCGCCCTGCAATCCTTGGATGATAAATTTATGTAGGCTAACAACCCCCAATATTTTTTGTAAACATAAGATTGCTAGAGGTTTTGGTGAGGAATTATAATTTGATGAAGAGGTGCATTCAACTCCCAAATGGGGAAGCATTTATTAGATTTTCTGCGGGTACCATAAACAAGGTTTTCAATTTAGACCCCAGTCCTGATAAGCCCTTGTCCTTTGGGGAGTTGGAGGAAGAATACCTCAGAATGGACACTATATATACTGGCTAGAAATTTTCCATTCACAAGAGGCCGGTAGGAAAATTAACAGAGGAAGATGGGCCACCATTCAGCATTGATTTGTTCAGACACTACTTGCAGTACACATATATGTCATGTGGGAAAGTAGGAGGGGTGGAGGTGCCTGATCTAGCAAGCACTGGGCCGCTAGTGTTAGCCTCTGATATACAAATGTATGAACCTAGGCCTTTTGACTATGCAACATATCTGGTGGAGAGGTTGCACGAAGGTTTTTTAAACCTTAGGGATGATACTCATCCCAATTTTAAATTTTATTCACTATTGATGCATCTAGTGTTATTTTATGGATATGTAAATAGTTTTTGGCCTGACGGCCTAAAATTAAATACCAAGAACAGGGAAGGTGAGGAGTAGCCCGTCCAATTGTGGACATCTCTTTGGTATTCTTGATATATGAGGTCCAACTATATTAAGTTTGAATAACTTATTGTGATGCCATTGTACCGAATGTATGGGATTTCATGTGAAGGGTCTATCTCTGACTAGATCAAGAGGTTCCTAAGACCTGGGGATTATGATGAAAGACACATTGTTGATCATAACTAGGTGGATTGGTTTGTGAATAAGGATTTTACATGTTTTAGAGTATATGGATTTGAGGGGAGCCCCAACATGCTGCCAAAACTAGTACCGAACATAATAGCTTATCTAGAGATTGTGAGGCAATTGAGTGTGTCCAATGCTAAATATTTTGTAGATATGCGTAAGCAAGCCTTCCTGCCTAGGACACTGCATTTTGGTGATTTCACCATAGTGTCAACCAAAGCTTATGAAATAATTGATAAGAAGCTGATAGAAGAATAGAATTTGTTTGAGCATTATGCCAAGAAAAACTATGATCTTGAAGGATACATTCACTCTTGCAAGAAGAGGCGGAACTGAGGAGGTTATCTGCATGTCAGTATTGAGGCTGAAGATATCTTCAGGAACATGGAGGATGTAGAGGCCAAAGAGGTAATTGATCAACTGAATAATGAATTGGCATAAAAGAGACGAAGATTCCATAAAATTGAAACCAATGAGGAGGAGGCAGAAAGTGAATTTGATGAGAATGCAGTTGTCTCTAGATAGCAAGTGCCAGAGAAGGAAGAAGAGCCAGACATGCAGGGCCAAATAGAGACATCATTAGAGGTTCATGCTGACTCTCAGTTAGAGGAGTTTTCTTCTTTTGTTGTTGATGATGTTTTTATTCATTCCAAAGAATTTAAATCATTCTTGTACAATTTTAAAGGGAAGAAATTGAGGGACTCTATTCCCAACATAACACCTGATAATGAGGTTGAGTTGTTAAAGAAATTAAAAGAGGAAATTGATGCAGAGATAACCACAATGACCCCTCAAAAGGGGAGGCAACTCCTTAAAGAGGCTGGGGTGATTTTGTTTCCCGGATGGGACCTTAGTGCTTCTTTTATCTTTGACAATTTATTGCATTCAGAAAACAAGGAATTCAAATTGGATATACAAGGTGTAAATGATGTATTTATTGGTTCAATATTTGATCAGGATTAGGAAGCTTTGTTGTTATGGGTGTTGTACCCTCCCATAAAGAGACCAAATATCATTGATGTTGACAAGGCCTTTGGCCATATGATGAAACTAAAAGTTGGTGAAATTGATCCAATTGTTTCTACTGATATTGGACTGGATATTTCAAAATTCAATAAAGCACAGATGGTCAGAGTAGTGAGGGAGAGAAACTAGTACAAGTAATTGTATGAAGAAACACTAAGGAGAAGTGGGCAACAGGCTCCAATGGTTCTTACTCTGGATAGCTCTCAATGGAAGAAAAAATGCGAGGAGTTGCAGCAAGAAAATAAAAGGACATTAAAACAGATACAAAGTGTGAGGGCAGATACTGCTGGTGTATTACTAACTAAAAGATTTGAGGTTTTATAAGGCTTTCTGAAAGAATTCAAGATAGTATTTCAAAATAACATGGACAATACAGTTTCACACAACAGAATTTCAAACAGATTGGGAACAAGGTTGCATGATAAAATAATGGCCAAAGCGAAAACAAAAGAAATTGAAAAAATAAAGAGGTTGCTAGCTAAACACAATAAATTTGATGAAGAATTACAATTTGAATATGATGAATGAAAACGCACTATTCAACATGGTTTCCTAGAGTTAATTGATCAGAAGGGTGAGATAAAGGATAAACATGTATGGATCTCACAATGTCGTAGTCTTCTCAATGCCTCCCTTGATATTTCCCAAATTGATGGAACTAAATTGAAAGAGACTGTGAAACAGATGGAAACGTTTGTCACATTGGAAGTCACTGTTAGGGATATCATCCACGATGTAGACACATATAAGTCAAAGAAGTACTTTGAGCATATCCAGAAGTGCAGCAATATGCTGGGAGACCAACCCTGATGTCTAAGTTGGAGCCCAGAGTCATTTTTTTCTATGTTTTTATAATATGTTCATACTGTAAAGACACTTTCTAGGAAGTTAGTTTTTAGTTACTTTTTGTTAGTTTTTGTTAGTTTTAGTCTTATTGAAACCGTATGCCCTTTCACTTTCAAACTGAATCCTCATCTATAAATGGAGGATCTTTTAGAATAAGTGGGGGAGATACCTCAAGTTTTATGATCTTATCAAAATAATTTTATACAAAACTTGTGCAATTTGTTTTCTGGAAATATCAAAGTTGATGGATGATACATATTGAAATCAACTAGTTTGATTATCTATTTTCAATATAAATTTCAAGTGCTCTTCATTCTAAATGGTATATGTTTTTCAATTGATTGATTAGTTCCATGTGATAAATCTATTTTATTAGATTGTGTCAATGTGTTATCTTATGCTATTATTAATGAGACTGATTTCTAGTTTGAGCATCAGTTTGAAAGGTTGGTTGGCAAGTTTCAAATTGTCTTATTGGTCTTTCAAAGCAAAGTTAAAATTCAATAAGACTAACTGCATTTTATATTTCAGTTACAATCCATATAGATGCTTTTGATGTGATGGTCTTGTTTTTAAAACAAGTTATTAAAAGTGTCTCCATGGTTATATGTAGGATCTTTCAATTTGAAATAGTATGAAATCAGTAAGGGATGAAGGCACTGGTTTGTTGTTGATCTGATATAATTAAATCAGGTATTTTCAGAAGCAATCTTCATCAAGGAATCATTATTCTAATTTATATAGGCACAACTTCATAAAAATTTATAAGTAAGCATTTCATAATTTTCAGCAAGCAATAAATATAACTAGGCGGAATTGAAGAATCATTTGCCTCCTCGAAGAGTCACTAGTTTTTTGAAAATTCGCTATAGAAAAGCATTTAACTGGAATTCAAGAATTCCGTGTTTCTCAACCCAATTGAAATTGAAGATCATTAGAAAACTATTCAAATGCAAAATTACATCCAACTTTAACTTAAATGAAAGAAACAATAGAGAAGTTCCTCTCACCCTCTGAGCAAGCCTTATCTGATCAAAGTTATCATGCATATCTATAGATTCTTGAAGCCTATCATAATCTTCCTCTTCTACATAAATTTCATTCAAAGCCTCATTAACAGCAGCTACATTATTTCTCTATACTGCAACCATGTACGGCTTCACAAGATGGAGATGTCCAACATGGATAACAAATACAACATAACAAAAGATACTCATGAAATTTTTCCAAACCAAATAGCTGCTAAAGAGAACATCTAGAAAAACTTAATACCCAAGTGAAAGACATCTTGGTAATCCTAAAAATAGTAATAGAATAAAAGAGTTGAGAGTCATACCTTACACATGATGTCAACCATTGGTGTGTGGTCTACCCTAAGGGAAAGGACATTAAAGAGGTTATTAATAAGATTTGGGTGTTCTTGCAAATAAAAGTGTACAACTTTGTAGTACAATTCAACATTGGCTACTTTAACTACAACATCTTTGAATTGCATATGATCCCATGCCTCTAGAGAATGGTTCATGATAGTAGTGGAAGCATTATCATATTCATCATCTTGAATATATAAATATGTAAGTTCCTTCCAGTGTTTTTTCTCATCACAAACATGTATATGAGTTCATCAAAGAGACCCCTATTTTTATAGTAATCACTGACCTCTTCCAATTCATCCACCTGGAACATAAAATAAATGTCAGAACACAAAAAATATCAATTTCTCACCTTCACAGTTACACATAACACTGCAGATGAACCTTCCCAGATTATAATGAAAAAAAAACTTAAAAAACAAACCACTTACTTGTGGTGTTGTTGTTCATGTTGGCTCCATTGGACCCTGCAATTAAGATTCAATATACATTGTTCAATAAGATTAACTGTGCAACATAATGAAATATTAAAAAGTGTATTATCTTATTGAGCTTCGCTTGGTTTTGAGAATAGTTTAATATTCTCTACTTAACAGGGCCAACCACGTGTAGGTGGAATCTCATTTGGCCCCTCCCCCTCCCCCCCTAACATCACTCTAAATTCCTCATTAACATCTAACATTCATTCATTGTTTCATCCATTAATAAAATATAACATTCATTCATTATCACAAAATGTTCAATAACACATAACATTCGTTAACACTCATTAACACCCAACGTTCATCAATATTAATTAACATATCATTCATGAACATTCATTAGCACATAATTACATTCATTAACACATAAAAATTAGTCATTATCAAACAATGTAGATTACAATCATTTTATTTTTATTTTTTTGAAGCTATGTAAAGTCTAAGTGGAGCATCATTTTCTGCATCATTTCCCCCCTCTTTAGTTGTTCTACCCTCTGCTCGTGATCTTGATGTATGCCTAGTCCTCTTTTAAGGATGAGGACACTGATGCAAAGGGGGGTCCTCTGCAATAACAAAGAAATGGGTTAAATTCAAATCATTTTTAATTTTTGTTACAAGTATTTCATTAATTTAAAGAACATAACTGTGGCACTCTTTTCCTGATGGGGCCACACCATCTTTGAAATCATTTTGTCTAGCCTCAACCTCAACATGCTGAACACCCTCTAGATCCTCTGGAGTTGAAATACAAAAGGTTACATTAATTAATACACCAATTGCAATTAAATTTGTTTAAAGGAATAACAATGGTCCTCTTTACCTGACTGGGGAACATCACGTTCCTGATGTTGTCTACCCAGATCATGCTCCAATTGGTCACCACTGACTACATGCTCTAAAATATTAACAAAAAATGTTACATTAATTACTGCACCAATTACAATTTAAGATTTTTATTTGTATTAATAATTACATAAAAAAAATTGAATAGCAAATGGATACCTCCACTACTAGGATGCACATCCAGACCTTCATGTGGAGGTTGGGTTCCATGATTATCAGGTTAAATTCCAATGTCATGTGCATTTTTATAATTGCTTTCTTAATTAAAACATATAAATTCACTTTATGTTGGAACTTAACATCAAATAGATTATTGGTTAAGTATTCAATTTAAAATTATTTTCATATAGCTTATTTACCTGTGTGATAGATGCACCAGAATCTTGTGTTTTCCCACTCAACTCTCGAAGTCATTTAGCCATGGTTGTATAGCCTTTCTAGTAGGCAATTCTCATGTCATCTTGTGTGGGCGCTTTATTGAATTCAGAGCCCTGCAGTTTTTCTTAGTATCGTAAATTTTGCTTGTATTGTTTGATAAAAAAAAAATTGTTTGCAATTTATAAATATTTTGATGCAATATTTCATTTACTCATACTTACAATTCATGTGGCAAGTTTCATATAACCACCAGAGCTGAGTCTATGTTTCCCATGTTTTTCTTGTCTTGTCTTTCTTTCCTTTGACATTTCACTCAGTCTATGAAAAGTTTCAAATATATTAGGTTATATAAATATAAGGAGTAATTAGTACATAATTACATTCTTAATAGTATCACATACCTTCTTCTAGTGTTTGGTGGTGTATATCCTTTTTCCCTTTCAATTCTCTCCTTCGCATCCAAAATTAGGTCTTTCCACTCCCTCTCTGGAATCATTGGGGGATGCTCATAGTTTACGTTCTTCTCTAAATGTGTCCTGTACTGGTCCCTCACATACTTTTAATATGTGTCAGCTTTGTCAAGGAGCTCGGTTTTGTCGAATGTGTCATTTATGAACAACTCAACCATACGGTTTGTGAGTTCATCTTTTAACCTCTTTTCTTAGTCATTCCACCTTTTGAGCAAAAACAAACCTATTAGATTCAGAAATGAACTGAAGATACCTTTAATATAGTTCAAGAAATGGATCAAAGGAAAACTATTCTAGAAATGATGTGAAATAAAAATAGTGGATTAGGGCTAGTTCACATATGATGTTCCACCTTTTACATATGGTGGGCCCAAACATATGCAATTCAATGTCATTAAGATTTTTATAAAAAATATCATTGCCTACAAAAAAATCATGGGATCATTAGTCCAAAATGAGTGATCAGTAAGTAAATTACAATTACACTATATATAATAATAATTTTAAAGTACCTAGAACCTTTTGTATCTTCAAGGGAATCAATTCTTCATCACTCACCACCAATGTGGTCTGGAACATTCCTATACTGGCAATACGGGAAGATCCAGGAAATGATGGTATGTTATCAATAGTATTTGTCTTTGGCGCATCCTCATGTGCATCTCCTGGTGCAGAAAATGAATCCACTATGAAATGCCCCCAAGAAAGAATACTTCAAAGGAAATAAACACTAACAAAAGAGAGAGCAAAAAAGAGATCTACCAATAGTGGGTGGGTCTACATGACGAGTAGTAGAGGACGTTTTCATGCTTCCTGTTGCCGACATTGCAGTCAGAAGTACAGATGGGGATAACCTCGAATGAGGCGGCCTTTCCACAAGAACATTGGCAACACCTGAAGAATAATATATTAAATATATGAAAACTGCAAGAATTGTAAACAAGGATGAACCTTTATTAAGAGTTGTAAAGAAATACAAACCTTTATTAAGTGTTCGATGCTAATCTTAATGATACAATAGTATGAAGGAGAATAAGGAAGGTAGGTTTTGATGCAGGACAAAGGTATGGAAATTTGTGACAAGAGGGCAGTGTAAACGATAAACTAGTATAGTCCTTACAAAAGATAGTCCATGGAATCTATTTATTTAGATTGCTTCAATGTGCTATCTCATGTTGTCAAACTTCACGCTGACTTATTGGTCTTTGTAATGTCCCTACTTTGAAATATAATTTAATAATAGTAAATTAAAATACAAGTAATCAAATCAGATCAAATGAGAACTTCTAATTGTGCAACTAAATACTTAATTAACAATTTAATAAACTATTATTACAATCATATATACACACAAAACTTATTATTATTCATTCTAAAGAGAGAGAAATAGTATAGGTAGGGAAAGGCCTATGTAAATAACACTAGCATTAAAAAAGCAAGTTCACAAGTCCAAAAGAGTAGTTTTAATGTATAGAACATGGCCATCACCTGCACTACGTACAATACCCTAATCATGTCCATCAAGTTGATGATGACACATGAAATTTTGTACATATTTTAGTTAGTGACATAAAAGAGTATAAAATATAAACCATTATTGAACTTTTGTTATAATTAAAGCTTTCATTATTGCTTACTCGTATGTTTTTTGCTGCTTGCATCAATTGATTCAGCCTATCTTTTATCTCAGTAGTCTGAGGGGTCGTGCATACCAAAGAAACAATCTCTTTATTAATTTCTGTGATATACAATTTTATCACTTCTATAGGGTTTGTGGAAATTGTGTAGTCCTCTTCGCTTAATACTATGTTGAGGTGATGATGAAAGGGAGGTTCCTTTCCCTTTCCCCGAACATCCATCTATGACAAGAATATTATTAACACTATCAAAATTACTCCAAAACACTCAAGAAAATAACTTAATAATGTAAAAGTTTTCTTCTATCTAATTTTTACAATTACAATGAGCCTTACCTACTCGATAGAAGTGTCAGGACCTACATCCCTGTCTGTGCTATGTGATGGATCCAAATCACCCTGTGATAAAGAAAAAATATAAACACGTTAGCGAAATGAAATCAATAGACTTAGCGAAAAAACTTAATAATAAGATGGTATATTGGAGTCATTAACTAGAGGTTGGTTTAAATGGTATATAGTACGTACCACCCCCATGTTAGTAACTTTGTTTGTATCTATACGATTCAAATTGCAATCAATCAGAAGCTCTTCCCATGCACTTATTGATTTATCGCACATACGAATACATGATTTCCCTCGCGCGCCTCAAATATGCAATTTGGTTTCTTATTAGTTGACCTAGGTTGCATACAATTTATAAAACCTGCAATATTCCCTATTGCTTTTGGCCTTCCATCAATGTATATAATTTGCTAATAGTGCATACCTACGCATACATTTTTTATATCGAACAATCTGCATCCAATTTTTGTAATTGTAACAAGGTCTGACATACTCCATCAATTCAGTAACTTTGTTGTAACAGACCTTTATGTTGTCCATGGAAAATAGGCCCAAACCATGTAACAATGAAGGTGCTATGCGATATATCCTCTCGTTAACACAAAAATCAGTGTTTATTGGAGGAAGTTCCTTGGGTACCCATTGTTTCTCTAGAATTTGTACCTCAAGGGCACCTCGATGTCGCCTTTGGTCTCATCATCATAAGAACATGACACCCCTTGAGCAATGAAAATTTCCATGCATTTATTGAATTTTATTCTAATATTTTGACCTCTAGTTGATCTCCCTATTTTAGACCTACTACATGTCTCACTTTCGTCGATTATTCCTACATTTCCCTCACTTGAGGAAGACACATATGACAAATACCTATTTGGTGGTACCTGCACTCCATCAAATGAGAGAGTTAGTTGGTAATGAGAGAGATATTTTGCAAATGAGGGTAATATTGATGAAGAATTCGGCCTTGAAGTTGATGTTGAGATTAAAAATTGAATAAGTCCAACTGGGGCCTCAAGTGTTGATAACTGTATTAGATTTGTTTCCAATGTCAAGGTTTGAAGAACTGAGGAATTTTGTTTTCCTAGTAATTTTTTAAAAATAAACTATTTCTATAGGGTGTATTGACTTATACTTGTCGATCCATGAGACTATGCAGGATCCTCGTCAAAGGGGTTCAGGTTCCTACATATGTAATTCAATTATCTGTTAGCTAAAAATTACATGATACATATGCTCAAAATTACATAGTACAAAACATGAACAATATGCAGTAGTCATAATCATTGTATATTTTTTTATTCCTTACCTTTACTTTATGTAGACTGTGCAGTATCCTCAACTAAAGGGTTGATGTCTATAGTCAATTACTTGTTTACACCAAGGGTGGCAGCATCACACAAAATATATATATGAAATCAACGCCAACAATTGAGCATCATAAGCATTACATTTGTAATTTGATAAACAATAAGTACATATGTATCATGAGCATCACATATGTATCATCATATATGTAATTGAGCATCATAGGCATCACATATGTATCATCATAAACATGTAATCTATCACATATGTATCATAAATCACCATCAATGACATAGATAATAGACAGTCTACATTCCATAAATAAACACAAATTTCAAAAAATGTCAAATGTATCATCATAAACTTGTAATCCATCACATATTTATTTTAAATCATCATCCATCACATAGCTAATAAACAGTCCAAATTCCATAAATAATACATAAAGTTCAAAAAAAATTCATACATTTGATTCATGTCATTGATCTTCTTCTTCATCCAACTCATCATCATGACCATCATGATCATGATCGCCACCACCATCATCATCATCATCATCATCATCATCATCATCATCATCATCATCATCATCATCATCATCATCATCATCAACATCATCATCATCATCATCATCATCATCATCATCATCATCATCATCATCATCATCATCATCATCATCATCAACATCATCATCATCATCATCATCATCATCATCATCATCATCATCATCATCATCATCGTCATCGTCATCGTCATCGTCACCACCACCACCACCACCACCACCACCACCACCACCACCACCACCACCATCAGCATCATCATCATCATCATCATCATCATCATCATCATCATCATCATCATCATCATCATCATCTTCTACTTCTTCGGTATCTTCTTCTTCCATCTCATTATACTTTATTGGCTGTCCTCTTGGATCATGTCTAACAACAAATGACCACCCCGGTTTATGTGGAACCTCTCAGTAAAATACCTACTCACATTCACTTGGAAGAACATAGGGCTCATCCCCAACTTGCTCAAACGACCTTGTATTAACCATTGTAAATCCATTATCATGTTTAATAACAGTTCTATCAGGATCATTTTTATCCAGTCGTAGCCTATACCATTTGACGATTAACAAAACTAATTTGAAGGAATTAAAGTCACATCAAGTATATCATCAAAAATGCCATAGTATCAATTTTGAGACTCTTAAGGATGTATGCCATTTCTAAATGAAATATTGGTCACCTCAAAGACTATAGTTATCCCAGAATCACAAGTTTTCTTCATGTCATCCAACTTTTTGATGCGAAATTTATGACCATTGCAGCACATAGCCTTGTAGTGTTTGACCTGCAATATGTCTAACATGTTAAAATTATTGCATCATGAGTTGATAAACATAAGGGTGATTAATAAAATTTTACGTACTTGTTTATCTCTTAAACCATATGCTAAATCAATTTCCCTTTGTGTAACATTGGAATCTCCATTACGATGAGCTTCTTTAACCAATGAAGCCACACCTTTCCATGTTAATGTGCGACCAAAATATTGACATCGTTCAATCCACATCGTCATTCAATCGAGATTATTTGCAATATACAAATGTAGCGCATCCCACTCCCGACCAACTGTACAAATAATTAATAGATGACTTACAAGTGATTTATTTAGAAGATTAAGAATTAAATAACTACAATAACATCTTATAATTACCTCTCACTTTCCTCAATATACCTTTCCCCATCAATTACTCCCCTCCGAATTTGTTAATGGGGTTGGGATCCCAAATGCGATCTACATGGATCTCTTTTGCAAACTTAGGAAGATATTCAACAATGTACACCATAGTCTGGTATACCATATATCCCTCCACCATAGAACCCTCAGGATGTGCTATGTGTTGAACCAAAGCCTTCAAAAATTTCAAGTGCCTCTCAACCATCCACATTGACCTAGTGTGTACAGGTCCACACAATTCAACCTCCTCAACTTGGTGTATGAGGTAGTGTTCTTGTGCATTGAAAAAATTTGAAGGTAGACACTTTTTCATTTCAAAGATTAAATGAGGAACTTTTCTCTTCCAATATTTTATATCTTCTTTATGAATTTATTTAGATGACAACCACCTACAAGAGATTCAAGACGCAAAAATATATAAACGAGACTTTACAAAATAATATACAATATATTACATAACAAGTAAAACAAATCGTAAATATATTATCTATACAACAAATTGAACAAAGATCACTACTTACCTCATGTATTTTCCAAGGTCATATATGACTTGCTTGACATTATTGTCAAAGTTGTCTGGGAGAGATAGAGGTAGAACGTGCTGCAACAATTATCAAATGATCTTTTCATTGTTTTCTAACATAATACAATGAAAAGTACATGTGTAGTATATAAATATCTAGTAAATACACAAGAAGATGAATTACCTTAATGAAGGTATGTCAATCACGTGTTTTCATCCATAACCCAAATTCACTTTTCTTTGATATGAGTTTGTTTATGTTCGCAGCAAATCCTATGGGAAATCGCTCTGTTAATAACCAAGGAAGGGCACTTATATTAATTTGGTCTCCATTTCTATTTGATTGAATGACATTTTTCATTGTATGATTGGATTCCTGAATGTCACTACAAATTTTGACAATTTTTTCTTTGTCACGCCTTCCCTCCAATATTTTCCATAATGTCTCTGTTATATTCTTTTCAATATGCATAGTATCAAACAAATGCACAATTTGTAGTTGCTCGTAGTAGGGAAACCTACTAAATTGTCTCTGTTAAATTTTTAGTCCCTTTGGAAGGTGGTCATTAATGCCTTGACGACCTTCACGATCATCAATTACATCATCAGTAAATAAAACACAATAGAAAAATACAAATTCCAAACATAAACCATTAGATGGAATGACATTACCTTGATGATTAATTCTGTTATATTCCAACTTCCATAGGAAAGGTGTCATTCTTAGTGGCTTTGATGTAGTCTCTTCTTTCCCATTGAAAAGATGTTTTTCAATATTTCAATACTTATGATTTCTGTGGAGGAAGTGCCTATACTCATCAAACACCTGCTTTCCTAAACTTTTTGAATGACGGGATTTCATCTTTGGACCACAAATTGGACATCAAAATTTTCCCTTTGTTGGAATACCTACAAGATAATGTATAATTGGATTAAATATGTTAATTTTTATAATTATAATTATAATACACAACTTGAACACTGTAACATACCACAAAAATGTGTTAGCCATGGGGCATCATGTATTGTCCATACAAGCATTGCATGGAATTGAAACTATCTTTGTCCTATTGGTCTAGAGACATCATACATAGTGACACCATTCCATAACTCTAGTAACTCTAGTAACTTGGTACTTGCCTAGTTGAATGAACAAAAACATTACAAAATTATTATGACCATTTTACTGCAATATTTATAATTAAATGTAGATGACTATTAAATGATAAAATACCTAGAACAATCATCATCAACATTATGTGCTCCCTCTTTATTGACATCCATGGAGGAATGTTATTGTTCATAACAAAAATTGGCCACATCGAGTAAACAGGTCTCATCTCTCCAAATGGATTGACAGCGTCCACTGCCAATGAAAGTTTAAGATTACAAGGTTCTTCTTTAAAGTGTGGCCAATTTTCCTTTGTCCATAAATTCTGAACCATCCGCAGGTATTTGAATAATGCCATCTCAACTTATATTATGTGCATGGTAATCCATAAATTGTGTCAAGCTAGTGCACCTGAATAATCATTGCATACGTGGAATAATGGAAATATAACGAAGAACCTTGTGAGACACCTTTTTGTTATTTGATTTGTTCGATATCTACTGATATGACATTCAAGGCATTCTATTGAAAATTCATGTTGTTTATGATATATAATATGATCATTGGCACAAGCATCTATTGCTTGATACTCCATTCCAATATCTTTCAGAATGGAAGATAATTCTCGGTATGAGCGAGGTAGAATATTTGATGGTGGTAACAAAAACTCACCTATCAATAATGGTACATGATTACCCTTTATTAACTATAATGACATATACGCCATACCTTAACATACATGAGATTGTTATGTTGGATAAACCATTCATAACCTCGAAGCTAACCAACAACAATATAGCAGAGAGAAGAGTTCTTTGGGAGCCTTCATAAAGGGGCTCGTATGCCTTCTCAAGTACAGGTAAATCATGAACAACATCAAAGTCATCTTGATCATCATGATCGGTTGTGCCAGTACTAAATGTGTCATGGATCAATGTATTTGTACCATCATCTTCAATTGTGTTTTCTGGCGCGTGATCGTCATCTTCCATGGGATCATCATCTTCAACTTCGATATTCACACCTCCATGTTCCTCCACTTCAAAAAACATATTCTCCAGGTTGTGTTGGTCCATATCATATGCCCTAGGGAGTTCGGCCTATATAAAAATGATCAACATAAATAAACCAGATCACGATCTCATCATGAAGTGATTTCTTATGTATATAAATTGTTAAAACGATATAATGAACAACTTACCAATGGGTGATAATCATGTCCCCCTTCAATGTGACCATGTTGCCTACAATGTGTCTTAGATGTTTTGATTAGAAGTCTTCTAGTCTTTAAGCCCTTACAAATTTTGCAAGGAAAATAACATTTTCCATCACCTTTTCTTTTCAACTTAGACCATAATCTAGCTATTGTCTCCTTATTTTGTTCTTCGCTGATAATTTCTAACATGGTCTTTCTTCACAGGCAAAAAAATCAGGCTATCAAAACTTCGGTGCATAACCTTCACAAACTATGCAAAAGGATATCGCAAGTATGAAAGTCTTCTTAGAACTAGCTATATAGAAGTTGAAATATTACTTAAACTTAGACTCTCTTCAATTATGAAGACTATTTTATTTAGATAGTTTTCTTGGCTAAAAAAGAAGCGTGATTTTGGCAAGTTGATGAAAAATATTTGAGTTTTAAAAAAAGAGAAACCTTTTTATTGTGTCATCTAATAGAATCAACTTAGGAATGATGAATTTACGAAGAAGTCAATCAAGTCATTCATAATGTATTAAGGTTTTAATTTGAGAATTTTAAGGTTTCATCATTCATAATGTGGTTTTGAGTCAATGGCATTTAGGCTCATTCCATATTTAGCCTGCTAGGGCATAAGATTTCTTATAATTTATAGAACCAATCAACATGAAACCAACTTCATATGAAAGAGAATTGAATTGACTATTAGAATCCAACTTAAGAGGTTACATTAAGAGTTATAATCAATTCTTTTGTTGCAACCCTATAAACAAGGGTTTTATGATAGTTTTGACAAAAGCCATTAGAACTTTATTTATAATCCATGGCTGACCTTAAAACCTGTCTTGAATTAAAGATAACTCTTCATTCTACAACCTCAAATAGGTTATTAGGGGTAGAACAGAAGAGAATGGAATAGTGGAACAAAGAGACAAAAGTCCAGCTGTTCATTAAAAACCCACAAAAGGAGGAAATAAAAATAGATGAAGAGAATAAAAACCCAATATACTTAGCAGAGCTTCCACGTGGGACTTGTAGTTGGAACTATATATTAGACAATTAGAATAAGTCTAGTAGTCTGCAACTCCACAAAAAGTGAGAAAAATGACAAAAAACCTTCTTGGATAGAGAAATTTTTTGGGCTTTTGCAACTTTCAACATATGATAATAGCAGGTGGAATGAAGAGGAATGACACCTAGACAAATTTGACCGAGGGAGATCCATTTAAAGATTTATCAAATCTATTATATATGATGGGTAAAATAAGGCTATATGCACAAGGGGGCATTCAAGCAAAAATTCCAACTGTTAGATTGAATTCCAACACACTCTACAACTGGTGCCAAATTGAACTATGGAAGATTCAAATGCTTATCACCTTATTTGATTCTAAAATATTTTTTTGTGGATTTGACAAAACTTGGAAGTCGAAGTCTATTTTGTAACACCACTTAGATAAATATGTGGACATCACTATTGCTTATGTCCTGATTCTGGTATAGTAAATAGGGTTTAATTATTTTTTAATTTGTATACAATACTTTTATCCTTTATCTAACATAATCGATAATTGGAAGACTTTTCAATAACTAGGAACTGCAACATTAGGAAAGTAAAGAACAACAGACAAATGAGAACATACCGGTAGGATGACAAGCTCAAATTTATGAGACACACACTCTAAAATGAACTTGTATGCAACCAACTTTACATGATTCAA
Source organism: Cryptomeria japonica (assembly GCF_030272615.1). Lineage (NCBI taxonomy): Eukaryota > Viridiplantae > Streptophyta > Pinopsida > Cupressales > Cupressaceae > Cryptomeria > Cryptomeria japonica. The sequence continues at coordinate 547,092,689 of NC_081407.1, read as the reverse complement.
GCACACAACCTGCAAGTCCACAAGAACTTACAGGCATGCGAAAATCTACATAAATTTTGCCATCTCCAATAGTTTGATACCCTCCAAACTAGCTACTCAATCCTTCGATATCACCTGCTAGACAACCCAATTTTAAACCAGACTGGGAAAAGATAACAAGATGGTTGATATAAATATGTTGTTGTTAATTAGGAAGTCGAGAGTTAAAGGGAGAAGGACACGTCGAACTCGATTTGAAGAGAGGCAAAGAAACAAAGGAATTGGCAGAGGCAAAGGAATTGCTAATTCAATCTGTCACGTGTGGTTTTCAAATGAACCCACACTTTTTTTTTCTTAATAATGCTTGTGGTCGTCAGAATTCCGACTAACATGGGCTTCGTCAGAAAATGTCGTCAACACTTCAACATTATCGAGCATTTAAAAAAAAATCAAATTTGATCACAAAATGCCTTGTCCGTCAGAATTTGAGGCCAAATGTATTAGTGACTAACTGGGATAGATACAACCAAGATAGCCTCCAACAGGGATACAATTTTGACATCAATGACAACACTTTACCAAATCTATCATATTTCCAATAATCTCCCCCTTTAACATTGATGGCAACACTAAATGTGAAAAACATCCAAGTGCCAAGAAATGCCAACAATCTCCCTCAAAGATATGACTGATTTTCACATGAATATCACCTCTCCCCCTTTGACATCAATTCCAAAGGACATATACCAAATCAAAAATACTGAACCAAATAGCTGACTACTCCCCCCGAGAAGTAGCATCATCTCATCAACCCGAATCAAAGAAAATATTTGATAAGCTTACTAGATTGATGCATTCCTGCATCTCTAAGTCTCTTCTGGAGGGTTAATAACCCCCAACTGATCTTTGAGATATTCAAAAGTATCTTTATTCAATAGTTCCTTAGTAGGCACATAAACCAATCTGACTTCCTTTGCTTCAACTTTTTCCTTAAAGAAATTGTACCTTATAGAAATGTGTTTTGATTTGGAATGAAATACCAGATTCTTTGACATATCAATAGCACCAGGTTTATCACAGTGAATAACAATAGACTCATTATAACTTACCCTTATATCTTTTAACATTTGTTTCATCCATAAAATCTGAGTACAACTAGTAGCAACAACTACATATTCTGCTTCAACAGTAGATAATGAAGTAAATGATTGTTTCTTGCTAAGCCATGAAACCAAATTCTTCCCAAGAAAGAATGCACCACCAGTAGTGCTATTCCTATCATCCACATCTCTTTCTCAATCAGAATCTGTATATGCACATAATTTGAAGTCATCATTCTTTGGATACCATAACCCAAGGTTTGTTGTACTTGCCAAATACCTGAATATCCTCTTAACAAAAATATCATGACTTTCTCTAGGATCTGACTGAAATCTAGAGGCAATACAAACAACATTAATAATATCAGGTCTAGTCTAAGTTAAGTACAACAATCCATCAATCATTGATTTGTATCTACTTGGATTCACTTTAGGGGATTCATCATCCTTTGATAATTTGCAACCAGTTATCATAGGAGTACCGACATGTTCAGAATTCTCAAGTCCAAATTTCTTAAGTAACTCCTTCACATACTTAGTTTGACAAATGAAAATACCTTTATCAATTTGAGTAATCTACAAACCTAAGACAAATTTCATCTCACCAATTATAGACATTTCAAATTCATTCTTCATATCATTAGCAAATTTCATGCATAGACTATCTTCTCCTCCAAAAATGATATATTCCACAAAGACTTCAATAATCAGTATGTCATCATGCTCAATTTTGTAATATAGGTTACTATTAGCATTACCTTTGCTAAAACCAAGCTTAGAAAGATATTTGTCTAATCTAGCATACTATGCCCTAGGGGCTTGTTTTAGTCCATATAAAGCTTTCTTCAATCTGCAAACCATTTCCTTGTCTTCTGATAAAGAAAATCCACCAAGTTTCTCAATGTAGACTTCCTCTTCAAGATATTTATTCAGAAATGCGCATTTGATATCCATCTGATATACTTTGTAGTTCTTGTGTGCAACATAAGCAAGAAAAAGTCTTACCACTTCAATTCTTGTAACTGAGGCATAAGTCCCAACATAATCAACTCCTCCTTCCCATGAATAACCTTTGCAAACTAATCTAGCATTGTTCCTCACAATTTGACCTTCCTTATTCAATTTATTCCTGTAAACCCATTTAGTTCCAATAATGTTCTTGTCTTTAGGTCTAGGAACTAGTTCCCATGTCTTATTCTTTTCAATCTGATCTAATTCTTCTTCCATTGCTTTTATCCAATTTTCATCTTTAATTCCTTCAATAAATGATTCTGGTGCAATTTGAGAAATCAAACATACCTCTTTAGTAGCTATCCTTCTCCTAGTCATCACACCTTTGTTTTTATCTCCAATGATCTGATCTTGAGAATGATTTAGTTTCACATACCTGGGAGTCTTTGAATTTTCTTGATTTACAGACTCTTTCTATTGTTCCACTATCATAGTTGAGTTTTCTGATGTTACCGTAGTGACAGGTTCACTATTTTGAGCAGCTTCATGCATTGTCAGTTCAGATCTGATAAATTCATCATCTGGTCTATAGTCATATGATCTAATCTGATTAGGTGCATGTTTATCCACCTTGACATTTATGCTCTCTATTATCCTATTCAATCTTTTGTTATAACATCTATATGCTTTTCTCTTAGTAGAATAACCCAAAAATATTCCTTCATCACTTCTAGGATCAAATTTTCCCAATGCATCATCTCTTTTCATGTAACATTTACTTCCAAAAATTCTGAAATATCTGACAGTAGGAGTATGTTTAAACCATAATTGATAAGCAATCTTACCAGTATCACCTTTTATGTGTACTCTCTTGAAAGTGTATACAACTGTATTGACAACTTCCCTCCAATAAATATTAGACAATTTAGTCATCATAGTCCTTGCCACATCCAATATGGTTTTGTTCTTCCTTTCCACTAATTCATTCTGCTGCAGAGTCCTAGGTGCAGAAAGTAATCTTTTGATTCCATTCTTCTCACAAAATTTGTTGAATTCATCAGATGTAAACTCACTGCCTTGATCTGATCTTAAACACTTTATCTTCAATCATGTCTCAGTCTCAACCATAGCTTTAAAGATTTTGAATTTCTCAAAAGCTTCATATTTTTCTTTCAAAAATGCTCCCCACATCATTCTGGAATAATCATCAATAAGTAACACAAAGTATCTATCACCTTGAAAACTTTTAGTCCTTGCCGGTCCACACAGATCAGTACGAATAAGATTAAGAATTTCATTAGATTTATCATGTATGCTTCTAAAAGAAGTTCTGACTTGCTTACCCATTTGACATTCTCTACATACTGGATTATGAGGTTTGACAATTTTGGGCAAATCTCTGACAACTTGTGTTGAACTGATCTTCACTATGCAATCAAAATTTACATGACACATCCTCTTATGTTATAACCAAATTTCATCAATCTAATAAATCAAGCTAGATTTATCACCGGAGTTCAAATGAAAGATGTTTTCATTGGTCTGAGTTCCAGAAGCAATTTCCAATCCAGATCTTACATTTCCCATCCTTGAATTGTAAATGAAATATTCTATCTACCATCTGACCTACACTTAAAAGATTATGCTTTAAGCCTTCAACATAATAAACATTATTAGTGTTAGTCTTACCATCCAATGATATTGTTCCCTTGTCTTTGATCCTACATGCCTTATTGTCTCCAAATCTGACTAATCCACCATCAAATTGTATTGATATAGAAATTTTCTCTTGTCACTAGTCATGTGATGTGAGCATCCACTGTCTATAACCCATTCATCTTTTTCTTCAATTTTAGCAGCTAAAGCCTTTTCCTTAGTATGAGTCATTTCAATGACAAGTTCTGGAGAATCATACTTGATAGCAATAAAAACCTAGTCCTTACCAGAGGAAGCTCCATTACCGATTCCACTCACAGGTTTTGTTAGCACATATTTTTACAAAATATTTTATGCTATATGGAGGCCTTTTTCTTTTATCATATGAGCATTTATTGCTGGTTTGTATGTGCAAGAACTTTATTAGCACAAGTAAAGTTCTCTAAAAAGATCAGTTGTTTCAAGAGTACCAAGGTATCACTTGGGCACACTAAAGGCATGCACTAAGTATAAAATGCACAAGGAATCCATCATGGAAATGTTTGTCAGTAGAGAAGTCATTATGGTATGATTTGGGATTGTCTTCTAGTATGTATCAGACCCTGTAGGAAAAGTTGGGATCACCAATATTCAAGATGGATGGCTCATTTGTCCTGGATTGCAAAATTTTAATTATCAACATAAGTAATCTCGATGAAATAGCATTGGCAAGCAAAAGAAGGATTATCGACATGACTTATACCAATAAAATAGAAGGCAGATGGATTGGAGTGCTTAAAAAATACTCAGCACAGTGTGTGCTCTTGAAAAAGTCATACCATTGGGATAGCTTGTTTCGATGAAGCAGAAGGCGGTTGTTTTCTATTTGCATATATCGACTTATTGGCAAAATGTAGAAATTGTTATACCGATAACATATGAATCCATCGGTGTAACTTGTGACGATAAGGCAAAGTGGATCATGGACTTATAGTATTGGGAGATCGGAAGTAATGAGAAAAGTCTATCCCAATACCTGATGACTGAAGGGAACCAAAGGTGGGCCCATCAGAAGGAGGACCATATCGGAGTAGTCCAAAAATGGTTAGGCCAATCCTTGATGACTTGAAGAATTGGAGGGTGAAACTATCAGTATTACCTATACCGATAAAATAGACTCAGAAGTATAAAGCATAAAGGTTCATCGAAGACTTATTGGGACTTCGGGAGGAATAGAAAAAAGGCTATTTCGATCCCGATAAAGATAGAAGCGTCTGCAGGGATATCGGTGTAGACTATACCGATAAAGTAAACATTAAGTGAGGACTCATCGGGACACTGAAAGAAGAAATTTTATGCTATGTCGAGTCCCGATAGGACTATTAAGGCGGATGGTGAGTTGCTAGGAGTTCTTTGGGGTGAGTTCTGCCGATAACACGGGGGACATAATCAGAATGCGGATTGGTATATTGAGATCATCAAGGCATTGGAGGGACATAAAATGAAATATGTCGATACCCGATGGGTTAAGTAAAATAAAACTGAAGGCGAAGGCATCGAGGAGAGTTATGTCGATGGAGCATTAAAACAAAAAGCATAGCTGAAACTAAAGGAGTTCTCATCGGGATAAGAAAAAATTTGCTATCCCGAGACCTGATAAGTTGGTCGGGATAGCTTGTGCTGACCAGAAGGTGATAAGTGGTAAAGTCATAACAAACAGTGCCAAACAATTGAATCATCGAGAAAAGTCTCGCCGATTAGCCGTTGGAGGTCCTAATGTGAAAAACTGACATAATGGCTTAAATTAAATACATCTATTGAGTAGGTTCATCACCACATGAAGCAAATCCATCAAGATTGTGGTAATTAAGTACAAGATTGGACTCCCTGGGATATATAACTAGTGTTGCATAACAGCATTTCGCACAGAGCTATTGCAAAAAGATATTAGGTGTTTATTGAGAAAAATTTTGAGTTGCTGAGCATAGAGTAAAGAAATTTATAGAGATGGAAGGGTCAAGCTCAAAAGGGAAGCGAAAGGCTGTTGAAGTATCTAGTACCATGACGAAAAAATTGAAGGGTGAAGTTAGTGAGGCTCAAAGAAAATTAAACCAAGATATGATAGATCAGATGGGCTCTCCAGGAGCTAGGTCGAGCAAAGCTAAGGTGAAATTGCCTATTCGTGACCAGCTAGAGGACAGTTACAGAGAGATTGGAGATGTACTCACAACAATGCATGGGTACAAGTTGTTTCTTTTTCATTACCTCCGCAGGGATGAGCCTATGCCAATTTCAAACCCACGGAACACCAATTTATGTAAACTCGTGGTACCTAATGTCTTTGTAAATATTGACTTATTGAAGCTCCTGGTAAGACATTATGATGCAAACAAGTGATGCATTTTGTTGCTCGATGGGACTACTTTTGTTCACTTTGTAGTAGCTACAATTCAAGAAGTTTTTGCAGTGGATCTAGAGGCAAATGTGCCTTTATCATTTGTGGATTTTGAAGAAGAATACAAAAAAATAGATACTACATATCAAGGTTGGAACCTCGCTATCCACAAAGCGGATAAGGGGAGGCTAACAGAGGAAGATGGTCCTCCTTATGATATGACTATTTTCAAGAAGTATCTACAATATACATATATGGCTTGTGGCCAGGTTGGAGGAGTTTAAGCTCCTAATGTAGCAAACATAGGACCATTGGTTTTAGCAGCAGATATCTAGAGACATGAGCCTAGAGCTTTTGATTTTTCTTCAAACCTAGTGGACAGACTGCATGAAGGCTTCATGAACTTGAAAGATAATCCAGACAAGCATTTCAAGCATTATTCGTTGTTAATGCATATTATTTTATTTTATGGGAGATTCATGGGATTATGGTTAGAGGGTTTGAATGTAAATATAGTAGGGAAGAATGGACATGATCAACCAGTGTAGTTGTGGGTTTCTTTCTGGGATTATAGATATGTGAATTCTCATTACCTCAAATTTGAGGAATTCTTTGTTAAGCCAATTTTCTTTCTCTTTGGTGAGCCTTTGCAGGGATCATTTTCTGAGGATGTCAAGAAGTTTGTTAGGCCTCATGAGCACAAAAATCCAAAGGTTAATCACAATTGGGGTGATTGGTACTCATGCCAAAACTTCACTTTTGTTCAATGCTACAGATTTGAGGGTTATCCCTATGTGTTACCAAAGCCTGCACCAGACAGGATTTCTTTTTTGGAAATTGTAAGGCAATTAAGTGTCTCTAATGCCAAGCATTTTGGAGGTGCACACAAGCAAGCCTTCCTCCCTAGTACACTTCATTTCTAGGATTTTAAAGTTGTATCTACCAAAGCATATAAAGTTATTGACAGGAAGCTGGTGGATGAATACAACCTATTCCAACACATGTCTAGAATGCATTATGATCCAAAGGGTTACATCCATACAAGAAGGAAGAGGCAAGAGTTGGGAGATTATTTTCATCAGGAGGATGAATTTGAAGACATGTGTAGAAATAAGGAGGTGGAAGAGCTTGCAGATGTTATGGAGACCTTGGAGAAGAAACTAGAGGAGAGAAGGTAGAGATTAGAAAACATGGAGGAAGAACCAGCCCAAAGTGATTCAAGGGAGAACGAAGTAGTTTCCAAGCTCCGGGCACCTGAGAAAGAAAAGGATCTAGAAGCACAAGTTAAGCTCATCATCGCAATAAAGGTTGAACAGATGAAAGAATGACAGAGCATGTTTCTTTTGTATGAGATGATCAATTCATAAAGTCTAAGGAGTTCAAATCATTCATGTACCATTTCAAGGGTAATAAATTAAGGGAAGCAATGCCAAATATTACCCCTAAGAATGAGGCAGAAATGAAGAAGAGGTTGAAGGAAGATATCAATATGGAAGTTGACTATTACCCCACAAAAGGGGAGGCAACTACTAGTAGAGGCTGGAATAACTATGTTTCCAGGTTGGGATCTGAGTGCCTTCTTTATCTTTGATTCTTTGCTGCACTCAAATAATAAGGACATGAAATTGAATATTCAAGGAGTAAAAGATATTTTTATTGGATCAAGGTACGATCCAAATGAGGAAGAAATGTTGTCATGGGCCTTATACCCTCCTCATAAAGGCCAAAAATCATAGATGTGGATAAAGATTTTGGTCACATGATGACCTTGAAAGTTGGAGAGGTGGATCCTATGGTCATGACTGACATAGGTATTAATATTTCAAAATTCAACAAGGCCTAGATGAAACATGAGATAACGGAGAAGAATAAATAGAATGCCTTATATGAAGAAACCCTTAAGAGGAGTGGTCATCTGATCCCTCAAATTACTGATTCAAGAGATCAATGGAAGAAGAAATTTGAAAAATTAACTTATGAGCATACTAAGTTGAAGAGGGAGATGAAGAGCATCAGGGTTGACACTGCTTGTGTTTTGTAGAGTAAAAGATATGACAATATGGAGAAGGCATTGGATGAGTTCTGAGAAGTATATCAGAGGAACATGGACAATATGGTCTCAAACACCAGAATTTGAGATAGACTTAACTTGTTGCTACAAGATGCATCGACTAGGGAAAAAGTAAAGAAGAAGGTTCAAGGTTTGCTCGCCACACATGATGAATTCACAAAGGAATTGAAATCTAAATTCGATAAGTGCCAACAAATTTTTCAGTGTGGGGTTCCTCGTTTGGTAGATGATGCAGGGGTAATTAAATATAAGACCATATGTTTTTCTGAGTGTAAGTCTTTACTTAGTGCAGCCCAAGCCATTGCCAAAATAGATATCCTTGATATGAATGACACGACCGACCAGTTCGAGAAATTTTACACGATCGAGAATGCAGCCAGGGATACAATCTTCAATGCTACAACCTACAAGGATGCGGGCTATTTGTGGCATATTCAGAAGTGTGGACAACGGCTGTATTGAAAGTCTTTGTTCATTGTTTTAATTTTTGTAATGTAATTGATGATTTAGTTAAGCTATTTAGTTGTTGTTCAGTTAGTTTTTAGGATAATGGAAGGGTGTGTCCTTCCATTCGTA